>NW_024349798.1:9756859-9879359 GCF_902729225.1 Pteropus medius
TGTGTGTATTTCTGTTTCTCCGCAGAACCCTAAAATAGAGTTCATACAGGAAAACTGATTTTTTTCTTTTTCCACCTCTGTGAGAAAAGAGGATAAAGAAGTACAGATGTGCTCTGGGCTTGCCACACAACTGTCCCTTGATTGTGGTCTGTAGAAGGGGCTTTGGCCGTAGTGTGCCACTGGTGGTGTCAATGAAAGGCTCCTTTTTGCTTGTCTTTCTGTGGCTAATCCTGGCAGCAGAATGCACTGGAGATATCCTGGCAGATGGAGTGGAGAACATGCCAGTGGAGAGAAATACCTGGGGAAATGCTTCACAAAAGGGAACCAGAGTCCCCTTATCCTAAGCAAACGCCATGGAATTACAAGATCTTGCAGTTGGAGAAGATGTGAGGCAGATCAGCCCGGAACATGTCTTAAACCCCTGCTGTTTGCTAGGCCATATTGCTTTACTCCTCTGCAGAGCGCATAACTCATAGAGCCCTATTTCAGTATCCAAGGCTAGATCACCTCTACAGTATCCCTGAAGAATGATCTTCCTCCTTAACTTGATCACTTTCAGAGATGATGTGCCTCCTGTCTTACCTGGGTAAGGGAGCCAATATAATGCTCTCCTGTTTAAATATCACCACGTGCGGAAATGGCACCTCGTTTGATGACGAGCGTAAGGAAAAGTATGTGTCTTTTTCTCTTACCTTTTCTAAATGCCAGGTTCCTATTAGAGGTGAGAATGCAGATGGCAGGATTTGGATTTGTTTCTTTTGTCTGTATTATTTTTTTATTTCATCAGAAGAAGCTTTGGGAGCAATCGTTTAATGTTGCTGGCATTCTTGGTTATTATACTTTGGATTCTCTTCTCAGGACTCCAGTCAGGTGCTGCCATTCCACGGAGGTCATACTTGTCAAGGACACCGGTGACCTCCAGATTGCGGGATTCGGCGTTGTTATTATTCTACTCTTTATATCAGCAGCATTTAAAACAGTGGTTCACCGCTGCCTTCTTCGAATACTTTTTCTTTTTGGCTTTGGTGTTCGCTCACTCTTTTGGTTTTCCTCCTCTTCGTCAGCAGTTACTTTACGATTTTCCTTTCTCATTTCATTTCCTCTGACTCTTTGTGATTCTCTGCCCCAGACATGGATCAACCATTTCTTCACCGCTCCCTGGTTTCTCCTGGTTGGGAATGGTACTTAGAGACCGCAATCTGGGTACCAGTGGTGCTCACTGTTCCCGAATTGGACGTTGCTTCTAGTTCTTTTATTGGTTAGAGCCAGTGACTTTTTTTTTGAAAGATAGAATACATCTTGAATTTAGAAAGAGACTTCTAATTCAGACTTGGGATTAGTAGGGTTTTACATAACCTCTTCCCTCTGTGTCAGGATCTTCTTTCTTCCATACCCAAATTTCTAATTGCCAAAGAAACCAACATAATCACTCATTTGCTTTATCCCATAACACCCAGAGAATGGTCTCAGGTAAACAATAGCAACACTGCCATTAATGATTTGATCAGGAAAGCAGCTTAAATTTTTTTTTTTTTTGCAGTCCTTGTTTTTCTTGTCTTTAATGTATATCTTACTAGACCTATTCTGACCCATGATCTGAAATGCCCCTCCAGTCATTCTTTACCCCTTCATCCTATTTTTTTTTTTGTACTGCATTTTTTTTTTTTGGTATTGATTGGCTGATTGATTGATTATAAGCTCCTTGAGATCATAGTCTTTCCCTGTCTTTTTGTCCCAAGATCCTCAGTGCCTGGCACATAATAGATGCTCAGTACATGTTGGTTCAATGGGTACCTGAATAAATAGCAAATACTTTGCCTGGTAAATGATCCTCATGCTCCTTCTCAATCTCCCTCAGTAGAGGGTGCTCCTTGAAGATGAGACTATGACTTATTCATCTCTGTACCTGTAGTGCCTCTTCGAATGGCACTTAATAGGACCTCAGAGAGGATAAATCTAAGTTTTGTGGAAGCTTAAGCTCATACAATTTGAGGAGTCTTCTTTAAGTAAAAGAATACAGAATTATAAATATCAAATTAGATAGAAGGCCTTGGAAGGGACCCATCTAAGAGAAGTCTCCTGAAGCTAAAACCTCCTTACTTTCAGGGAAAACCTATCTCTAGGGCTCATTAAATGTCTGTTGAATGAGTGGATGAGTCAAAGGTAGATTTTAAATGCCTAATTTTACTAGTTTCATTTTTCCGTGGGTAGAAACACAAAGAAAGGTATAGCAGTAAGACAGAACAACCTGCTCCATTTTATTCTCGTATGTAATTAGGGTACTTATTTTATCTTTCCAACTTAAGGCACTTTTAACCCCAGGTCTGTACCCAATGGAAAAAAATAATCAGGTATCATGGCATTTCACTGAGGCTACTGTATTAAGCAGATGTCATTTGGACATTTCTGCTCTCCATTCTCCTTTCTTTTGCTAACATCACATCCATTTCCTTTTGGAGAATCATCCTCTGCCTCCCAGAGAAGGGTATGCACTCCAGGCCTGTTAAGTTAGCACATTTCAAACCCCAGCTCCAGTAACTAAATTAACAGTCACTTCTGTATCCTGTATACCCACACTAGTCACTATTCTAAGCATTTTACAAATGTATATTAATCCATTTAATCTTCACCAAAACCGTTTGAGGGAAAGTAAAATATCCATATTTTACAGATGGAGAAATTAAGGCACAGAGGGGTTAAGGCTATTGTTCAATGTCCCCAGAAGGCAGGTGATGGAGCAGGGATTTGAACGTAGATGGTGCAGCTCTTGACCACCACATTGGGTCGCATCTCAATTAGTTCAGGTGAAAAGAAGACAGCCAAGCCAATCCTATGAGTCTTAATCCCAAACTTTGGAACATAGGGGAAGATTTCTCTTTCCATAAGAATACTTACCATTTCAGGTGATGAAAACTGGAAGTGTCCGTGGCCACAGTGTAGAGTTAGGGAAGGTTGTGCCACCTGGAGGATAGATGGGGACCTTCTAGTGGAGATCCTGATGACGTTGGTGCCTTGCTCTCAGCCCATGCATGAAGATCTACCTCTGGGCTTCTCACTCGTGAACCAAGATGTTTCCTTTATTTCTTAAGGGTTTGAGTTGGGTTTTCCATACTTTGCATCTTACTGTCTGGCCGCAATGATTTTCACAGAAGGGCTTGAGGAAGAATTCCCCTTGGAATCCTGGAAAGGAATGGTGTCTCCAGACTCTTGGAAACCATCTTCCCACCAGCAGCATGGTGTATGGAGAGCATGGACAGTGGAGGCAGATGGCATGGATTTGATTCCCAGTTGGGTGAGTCTGAGTAAATCCCTTAAACTCTCTGAATCCTGGGGATATGGCAAAAACTGACTCTATGGGTTGTGGGTGTGGCTTTAATAAGATAACATGGTCCAGAGCTCCTGGCACATAGTATGTGCTTCATGCATAGGAGTCTTCTTGTCTTCTTTGTCCTCTGTCTGTCCTTGCTTGCTCTGTTAGTCAGACTCTTCCAGAGAAAGAGAACCAATAGTGTGTGTGTAAAAGTATTTATTCATATGTATTTAAATATATCTAAATATATTTATATATAAATATATATTTAAATATATGTATTTAAATTTTTTTACATTAAAGAATTGGCTCAAACAATGTTGGGGGCTGGTAAGTCCCAAATCTGGAGGGCAATCCAGGCAGAATTTTATGTTGTAATTTTGAGGCAGAATTCCTTTTTCGAGAAACCTGAATTTTGCTCTTAAGACCTTCAACTGATTAGATGAGGCCCATCTGCATTATGGAGCATAATCTCCTTTACCTAACTCCATCTGATTGTAGATGTTAGTCACATCTTCACGATATCTTCACAGCAACATATAGACTAGCATTTGACCAAGACAACTGGGCACCAGAGCCTGGCCAAGCTGACACACAAAATTAACTGCCACATTTGCTGATATAGTTTCTGCGGGCCTCAGTTTCCCCATCTTTTACCTGGAGAACAGGCTTTGCTTTGACCTTCAAGCTTCTCCTCTCTAAATGGGAATAATGAACCAGGAAACTGTGGGAGGGTGAGTGAGGGCAAGCCCAGGAGTAGGATGGAGATGGTTCTGGGCAGAGTCCTCACCGTCATGGTATGGAAGATCCTGCAAGCTGAGGCCTTTTGTTCCCTGAATCCCTGAGTCATCTCAGGGGAGGAGAATGTAACATCTGAGCTTGAAGGTGGCTGTAGGCATGTACCGGAGCTATTTATATAAATTCCCAGCTCTTCCACGAAGACGATTTCAGCCCCAGAAGAGAGAAACACAGCCTCCTGGGTAGAAGCTCTGAGCACATAGACATGCACAGTCTCTTATAATCCTACCGAGAGGCCCTCTAGTTTGCCCTGGAGTCCCACACTGGAGGGAGGAGGCAGGAGAGAAGGAGGATGAGGAGAAGTAGAATGACACAGATGACTGCCTAAAGGACACACACACACAGTCACACATTTGCAAAGTGGAGAGCAGGATGTGCATTCTGGTTCTGATATTTCCTCATTGTTCTGGCTTGGGTGGGCAAGTCAAGGGACCTCTCTGACCCTCACTCAGTCTCTTTATGTGTGAAAGGGGGTCATGGTAATAATCTCTGGTATGCAGGGATGTGGTGAGGATGACACCAAATAATACACTTGCAGGGCCTTTCATTTCCTCTGTCTCCACATGGCCTGGTGGGTGAAGGCTCCTGGAGCAGCAGATCAGAGGGTCGTCCTTAGGCTGTATCTGGTCATGCTCACCGCATGCCTCTCAGGTCCTGCCCAGTGCTGCTGCTGGCCTCTCTGAGGTCAAGTTCAACTCTCAGTCATCTTGGGTCTCGGTGTTGATGTTTATTTTGAGCAGGGAATGTTATGGTAAGGAAGGAGAGAACTATTAATGAACATATTATTTAATGATGGGAGATAATAAGCAGCTGCCCTAATTGTATTATGAGCCTGTCACTTGAAGTTTATACTGTGATTCAAGCTCGTTTGAAGTATTTTTAAGTGGGAGCCCAGGTTTTCAAGTACAGAAAAAAAAAAAAGAAGAACAATTACCCAAAAGTGGTAAAATTAACATCTTTTCATTCTTGGCTCTCTAAAGAGCTTTTTGATTATATACCCTTCGTGGTTTAGCCAGGCAACTGAGGCTAAGGCAATGAGATCATTTCCACCCAAATGATGAAACGCTTCCACGAAATCATTCTTGGTATTTGAAAAGGCCAGATGGTGAACATGAATGCTTTTTGAGTGCTTTGAAGGTCAAAGAGTATGTTTACCTTTACCTTCTCTTAGTAACCTTGGTAACCCTGAGAGGCAGCTGTTAGGATGCCCATTTTGCAGATGATGTCACCAAGGCTCAGAGGGGTGACGTGACTTGTCCTAAAAGGCAGAGCTGGTGTCCCAACCATAATCCTAAACGGCCCGTTGAGGACCAAATTAGGAGTGAATACAGCAGAAGCATTTTAGATAACTGCTTTGGGAAGGGCCAAGCTGTGGAAAATTACCGCATCTGATTGGTTTTTTAGTGGCCCTAATGATGCGATGTGTTTCGATCGAAATTGGAATCCGCAGACCAGTCACAAATCCGTTCTGAGCCCCGATTTCACCCTATCTTTACCCTCCCTCTCTGAGCCTGTTTCCATTTGTATGGAACAACTGGGTGTCCAAAGGGTCGGTACCCCATAAATAAATGAGGTCTGAGCTGCTTCCACTTGGTAAATAGTTATGCAGTTACGTTTATAATTACCTTTTCTTTATGGCTAACAGTATTGGCTTTTCAATTAGGGTAGTGATGTACAATTTTATTTTACAATAAATACATTTAAGTTTTTTTTTTTTTTGCCATTGTGTAGATGTAAAAACATTTAAGTAGATAATAGAGGTGGTGGCAGATATGGTAATGACATTCATTGCCAAGGTTGCCAGACCAGTAAGAGGTGGAGCTGGGATTTGAACCCAGACGCCTGACTCCAGGGTCTGTGCTCCTACATGATTGTACATGTGCGGTACCAATGAGTGATGTTTGGGGAACACTGGTCAAGGTTGTACCTGAGGTGGTCAATGTGCCCCAGTTTGTCTGGGATGAGTTTTAAACCTGAAAGTCCCGAATCCAGGGAAATCCTTTATCCCCTAGCTGTGTCTCAGTCTTTTGCAATCTCCTCGGAGATCACAGTGACGTGAGCCAAGCAGATGTCAGCAACCAGAACATGCCAGGTCTGTATGGGACGCGAGGAGTAAACACACACCGCTCCTAACTACATACGTAACATCCGGAAACCCTGGTCTAAAAATAACAGAATGAAGCGCCTCACTGCTGTTTGTGTAACCTACAGTGGCACTTGCTTGATCTGTGTAAACAGATCAAAATATCCTATATCTTTACAGCAGACTAACAAGTGTTCTTGTCTGGATCAACAGAAATTCTGAATCTTGGCACACTGGCATAGTTTATGAAGAATAAAGAGACCTCATTGGCATATCTGAAATAACAGAAATGATGATGATGATGATGTTGATGATGATGATGACGATGATGATGATAACAGTTGCTTAAATCACTCTTTTTCAACATAGCACTAAGCACTTTATGTGCATTATCTTAATTAATCTACACAATCCCCGTGAGGTGATAATATTATCGCTTTTATTTTACAGATGAGGAAACAGAGGCACAGAAAGGTTTTAAAAATTGCCAAGCTCACACAGCTAGGGAGTAATGAGGCAAAGACTCTGTCTCAGGCAGCCTTTCTCCAGGGCCAGTGCTTTTAACCCTGAAGAAGACATGGCCCATCGTGAAGTTTCATGGGTGAAAATGTGCCCTGAGTTCTGTCTCATCCTTTTTCATGACTGCATAGTATCCCACCCATGGCTGTATCATAGCTTATTCATCTAGTTTCCCCTTGCTGGTCATGTTGGTTATTCCCATGTTTTCTCATTATGAATAGTTCTGCAAAATACATGCACATCTCTGTCTCCTAGTGCATGCTGTTGAGTATTTCTCTAGGATGATGCGGTGGGCAGAATTCTAAGACGACTCCAAGATTTCAGTCCTCGGGTTATTCTAACCTAGGTATTTCCAGGAAGGGATGTTGCAGATGTAATTACAGCCCCAAGCCAGTTAAGTTCAGATATGAAGATTATCCAGATGGGACGATCCTGATCACATGAGCCCTTTAAAAGCAGAGAGTATTCTCTGTCTGGGAACAGAAGAGGGAGCCAGAAAAATTAGAAGCACAAGAATGTACAAGGCTGTTGGCTTGAAGGGAGGCAGTCTGTGTGAAGAGGAATTTGAGTGGCCTCTAGAAGCTGAGCTTGCCTCTTGATTGACAACCAGCGAGGCATCGGGGACTTCAGTCCTGAACTGAAAAGAACTGCATTCTGCCAGTACTAGAACTAAGCACGGGAGAGGACCCCGAGCTCTAGATAAGAGCACAGTGACCGATACCATGATGTCAGTCTGAACTTCTGACCTACGGAACTGTGAGCTAATAAGTGAAAATTGTTCAAGCTAGTAATTTGTTACACAGCAATAGACAACAAATACAGATGGTTTCTTAGAAGCAGAATTAAAAGGTTAACGTCACTTAAAATCTTAATTAATTCAACACAAATATGTCTGGCCCATCTAAGCCAGGCTGGCGCCAGGCTTTGGGGCCACAGCAGGGAACACTTAAATCACAAAATCTGTACATCTCGGAGCCGACATTCTATGGCAGTGTGTTTTTTTCGGGGCATAGACAGTCAATGAAGAAATATGTGCAACAGACGTATATCCATTGTGGGTACGATGGAAAAAGAGAAGATGGGGAGAGACACAGAGAAGAGAGAGAGACAATGTATGTGCACGTGTGTGGGAATAAGCATGGGGCTAGGAACACACGTGATATGTGACTAAAGACTTGCAAGGAATGAGCCATCCAGAAAAGCTTTCCAGGTAAAGGGCATAGCAAGTGCCAAGGCCCTGAGGCAGGACATATCTGGCGAAGTCAAAATTTTAGGGCAGAGTGAGGAGGAGGAGAGGAGTAGGAATTGAGGTCAGGAAGGTCAGGGCATCCAGAGAGGCAGAGCCCCCCAAATTTTGTGCCGATTACACTGTTCTCTGCCATGAACCCCTCTCTCTACCCTCTCACCCTGGCCAAGACCTGCGAGAATCAAATGCAGCATGTTCTGTCAATTGGTTGAATGAATAATGGCGCCTCTTTCTTCTAACTTACATTTCTGGGTCATGAGTGAGGATGGAAACTTTCTCGATCTCAATTGGTCAGCATACCTCCTTTCTTCCCCCACCCCGTGTATGCCTCTGTGTCTGTTACGAAGAAAAAAGCTTGATATATCCGTATAGACCTGATTGGATAAGGGGTAGAGCAAGGCTGTCCCAAGTTTTCTACTTCATCATGTGTGGACATATCTATGCTCTCTCTATAAATTCCCTCCTTTCCTTTCCTGCTGAAAAACCCTAATCAGAATGTCGTGAATGAAACATGTTTCCTAGGAATAACCTTGAATCTACTCCTACATATATTTGCAACATTTGGCGCTTGGTTATTAGCAATAGATTACTCAGTAATCAGCTCACAACTGCTTGCAACACACTATACCTTGGTTGAGAATTGCTGGCAGAGCGTGGGCAGGAGAAGTGAGTGTGTGTGCATTTGCGTGTGTGTTGAATGAGTTAGAGAGGGCGAGCAGACTTTTATTGCCTTTCTTCCTCAGGTGCCACCCACCTCATCAACCCAAGAGACTGTAGCCTTGAAAGCCGACTCTCCAAGAGCCTAGTTTAGGTGTCCTCGGGGCTTCCCCCTTGCTGCCAGCTGAGTCTTCTTCTTGGGAGGTCTTCCCAGAAGACTGTCTTGAACTGGGGCCCTGACGAGGCCATTACTTTGGGGGCACAGTCATGGCCATGTGAGGACAGAAGCAGAGATGGAGGTGATGCTTCTACAAGTCAAGGAATGCCAAGATTGCTAGCAAACCACAGGGAGCTAGGAGAGAGGCAGGGGACAGATTCCTCTTTACAGCCCTCAGAAGGAACCAGCTCTGCCGACACCTTGATCTTGGACCTCTGGCCTCCAGAATCTTGAGACAACAAATTCCTGTTGTTTAAACCATCCAAGTTGGGGTACTTTGTTGCGGTAGCTCTAGGACACTGCAAGCAGTTTGGAAGAGTGGAATGTAGAGTTTGGGGTGGGGGCATCTCCAGGACATAAATAAAGAGGTAAGGGACCTGCATTAGGTTTGAAACTTCACTTGCCCAATCACAGGAAGGGAGAGTGGTGGATGGAGGGCTTTGGGGTCAGATGTGGGTTTAAAATCTGGCTGTCCTGTGTGAGCTCAGGTTGGTTAGTTAACTTCTCTGAGCCTCAGGGCATCTGTATTTCCTAAGAGCACCACGTGATCAGTCAAGAATTTATTCCTAAGGCCCATTTTTATAACATAAAATGCTATAACTGATGAGGAACGTTCAATAAAATAGAACTCTGTTCCACGTTTTTACAGACATTTGTTGGGAATGTAAAGCGAGGCGCTTAGTCTAAAGGTTACAAAGTGGTTGTGTCCTTTGGGGCATCTTTTCTCCTTTTATAGGCAGGACTGCCCGAGGCATTAAAAAATAGGACTCTAAGACACGTGGACTGACAGCACTGTCTTCTTTTCCTGGTGACTCGCCCTGTGTCCAGCAAAGTCATTCTGCATTCTATCTTCAAGGTGTCCTTGGAACTGTGTTCAAAATTAGGGTCACCTGTCTGGAAAGTACCAATGTCATTTCCAATGCTTGAATGCCACAGAAGATTTTGAATGGGTGGTGGTGGCGCAGTTTCCATGGCGATGTGAGAAGCCAGTGCCTGGACCGAAGGTGCTAGGAGGTGGGGAGTAACCACATGATTGGTTTTTAAACTTGAGGTCTTATTTGCGGGAAGAATGGACCTGAACCTGTGCAGGGGGAGAGGGACAAAAAAGTGTATGGGGTCATCATGCCAAGTGACCTGAGATGTCCGCAGCTTATGTAATGAGCCCTGACGTGTGTCTCTGTATGTATGTATATTGTGTGTGTGTGTGTGTGTGCTTGTGTCTTTGAGTCTCTCTGAGTCTGTGTGTGTAGACACATGTATATATACATGTGTGTGTGTTTCTACATGTCTCTGAGTATGTGGATGTGTGCATTTGTATAGACTGTGCATGTGTTTGTGTGTATGTGTTGTGTCTCTGTGTGTGCAAATGTGTGTCTATCTCTGTATGTATTTACGTGTGTCTGTATGCATGTGTATATTGTATGATTCTATCTGCGTATTTGTGTATGTATGTCCGTGTATTTCCATGTGCATGTATATGTGTACCATATATATGTGTTTGCAAATGTCTATATGTGTGTATGCATGTGTCCATGTCTCTGCGTGTGCATATGTGTGCATGGATGTATGTGTGTATGTGGGTCTTTGTGTGTTTATGCATGTGCCTCGGTGTATGTAGACGTGTTGCATGTGCATGTTACAGGCGTAAAAGATCACGTGTTACATGTGTGTATCTGTGCATATGCATGCACGTGCCTGTTATCTCTGATATATGTATATGTGTGTTTATATATGCGAACATGTGTATATGGAAATATGTGTATACGTATGCCTGTGTGTCTCTGTGTGTGCATTTTTGTGTGTGTTTGTATATCTGTGTGTGTGCATGCTATTATTCTCAACCCCACACCCAAGGCAGACATCACTAATCGATTACAGCAAGACTCAAACTCCTCCTCTGTAGTGCCCAGTCACGAACTGGGATTGACCATAAGAGGAAACCAGTGTGACTTTCCATTTCTCCAGTGTCAAAATCAAGCTGCTCAGACTGACATTTGATGCTTTTCAGAGCCTGTCTCTTTATTTCCTGCCAGAAACTTTCTGCTTCAGTCAGTTCCTTAAGCTCTAATGTGCTCATTCTTCACTGGACTTTTGAATGGGTTTCTTCTCAGCTAACAGGGGTCCATTAGATGTATGGTTTCTGAAATTAGCCTTCATGGGTTCAATCTCTGCTCTGCCACTTCTGAGTTTGGCAGCTTTGAGTAAGTCATTTAACAACAGAGTCATCTTCTTTATCTGCAATTTGCAGGTGATAATAATAATGTCTAACTTTGCAGGGTTGATGTGGCAGAAAAACAAGATCATCCATATAAGACCCCTGGCACACAGTAAGCTCTACGTGAGTTTTGTGTGCTAAAGTGGTATTGTAACATCTGATTGGTATCCATTTCTCTATTAAACCTCTGTCCACTGATTCAACTACCCGTCCGCTTCCTGTTTGTCCGCCTATCGCTTCCTGTCTGTCCCTGGCCCTCTCCCATTCCCTTTAAGGCATAGATGAGGTGCCTTCTCCCACTGGTCTTTTCCTGTTCTTAGGCAGGTAACATTCACCTGCATTTCTAGAGCTATGTTTTAGGGGGCACCATCCTTATAGCCACACCGGTGGTCCTATTTCCATCGACCTCCAGGCACAGAAGGGGACCAAACCTTGCCTTCTCCAGGAGACTAAGTGCTCCTCAGGGCCGAGGTTGTGCCTTAGTCACCACTGTATGGCCAGCACCGTGCCTGGCACACACTGCTAGGTGCTCAATCCATGTGGGCAGAATGAATGGGAAACAGGGAAGGGCTGAGACACCACCAGAACTTTCTCCCACAGGGATGAGGTCAGCGTTGGTGGTCAGTGATGCGGTAAAATATCAAAAATCACATGGAGGGCTCATGTGGTCGAGTGGAAATACAGTTGAACAGAAAACTCCAGACGCAAACCCGTTCAGTCAATCTCTAAGACGGCTCTGAGCAGCTCTGAGCAGCTGTCACCTGATGGCTTTCTTTAGTGCCCTCCGTGGCCTGTGGCAACAGGGCAGGCTTTTCAGCCTTGGCAGCATTGATGTTTTGGACCAGGGGCTGATGCTTAGCAGCATCCCTGGCCTCTTCCCATCAGAGGCCAATAGCACCACATCCCCCAAGTTGTGACAACTGAAAAGGTCTCCAGACGTTGCCAAATATTTGCTGGAAGAGATTAGCCCTGTTGAGAACCACAGGGTCACAACTCCATTGAACAGCTGTGCCTGCTGGTCCTGGCTGGGTGACAGCCACCTGTAGACCACTAAAAGCTGGGAGAAGTGAGTCTGTCATTCCATTTATATATTAAATCAATAATTTAGGATTTTGAGACTTGGCATAGGGGTAGCAGGTCATTCTTTCAATGACCTATCTAAAATCTCAAGGCATGAACTTGGACCTTGTGGCAACGGCCTGGAGCTCTCAGCTAATGGATAGGAGGTAGAGGCATGACAAGGGAGGTTTCTGGAATTTTGGAGATTGTGCCATCTGGTGAAGCCTCCCTCTTAGGGGTCAGGGTGACACCCAGGGCATTGGCTTGTCATGTGGTCAGCAAAAACTCCCGGAGCTTCCCTTCTCTACTTCCCTTACCTGATTAATGTGGGTCTGGCTTGGGTCAGATGCTCCAGGAAGGTTTTTCTGACACTTGTCCTCTCAAGCTGGGTTAGGGTCCTTCCGAGACTCCCCCTCCTCCACCCCCATGCTCACTCTACCCCAGCTCTTAGTGCATCGAGTTCTACTTGGTGACTTGTCAGTTTCTGCCACACAGCCATGGCCCCTGATGTCTGTTCATTCTTGAACTCCCAGTGCCTCACACATAGTAGGTGGGCATCTCTTCACTCAGTGTGGTTTGCTGATCGCCTACCAGGGGCTAAGCCCTGTGCCAGGCACAGTGGTGATCAAACATGACACAGTCCCCAGCTCATGGTGCTACATCTCCTGGGGGGAGCCGGACACACAATGATATCATTTCCAGCCATAAGAAAGGCCATGAATGGTGTCAGAGCACAGACAAAATGGAGACAATCTAGTCTGCGTGTTCAGTAGGGTGACCAATCATCTCAGATCACCCGGAACTGAGGAGTTTCTTGGGATGCAGGATGTCCAGGCAAAAACTGAGGAAGTCCTAGGCAAATGGATGAATTGATTATGCTAGTGCTGGCACCATCCTAGAAGATTTACAATACATTACCCAATTCAATCCGCCAAGCAACCCTATGAAGTCAGTTATCAGAGCTGTGCCCCAGGTGACAGGTGAGGACCAGGTCCCAAGCATGCAAGGCTGAGTAAGAGGCAGAACCCCAGAACTTGAGTGCCTGACCAATTTGCTGTATCTATTCCCAGGGACTAAATGAAGGTGCTGCCCATTTTAGGGGACAACAGGCCATCAGGATTTTTTCCATTGCGGGGGTCCTGAACCTATTTTCACTCATCTCCTAAAATCTGTAGAAGAATCTGGGGGTCCGAGTGACCCCCAGATCAGAGAATGGAACTACTGGGTTGAAGGCTATGAGATTTTTCTTTGGATCTTCACTTACCCTTGTGAAGCAGAACCTATGATTTACCGTAACTGTTTTACCATAGAGGAAATAGAGACCCAGAGAGGTTGAGTGACTTGCCCAAGGTCATACAGTGAGTTGGCAGCAGTGTGTGGATGAATTCAAGACTTTCAACTCGACCCATTGTGTTGCTTGGGTTCTGGGTTAATACACAGACTCTAGAATTCAAATCATGACTCTGCTAGTTATGAGCTCTCTGATCTTGGCCAAATCATTAACTTTTCCAAGCCTCGATTTCTTCATCCGTAAGATGGGTATAATTCTCTGCTTCCTCTTTGGGTTATTTGGAAGCACCGCTGAGATGGTCCATGTAAATAAAGAAAGCTTTCAAAAGCACATGGTGAAGTTCCCAGGACACAGTAGCTGCCGCCTCTAAAATGCCCGTGCAGAATCTGGAAGCCAAGGGATCTATAATTTCACACCCTTATGGCCAGAGCAGGCCTCCGGGTTCTGAAGGGTCTAAGATGTCCAACTTCTGGGAACTGCACATCCCTCCGCCCTCTTGGGAGCCCAAATTCCAAGAAATGCAACTAAAATTGGCCCTCGAACAGCTTTTGCAGAGCACGTCGCAGCTTTTTTTGGGCCTAGAGAGCCGGTTTTCATGTTGAAAGTGGCACAGAAGGAGAGACCCAGCTAAAAACAGCCACCGCCCAGGCTGACGTTAACAGGATGCCGCCTCCCCTGTCGTTTCGGGGCTTTGGACGCTTCGGCTTCCGCAGCAGCTTTCCCCATCACCACTAGGTGGCAGCATCGCAACGTGCAGCAAGGACCGCTCCCCGGGACCGTCACAAAGAACCCTTGCCGAAACAGATGCCCATAAAATACGCACCAGCCACAAAATTCTCCGCTAAATTATTTCCCTTTTATTTGGGGGCATTTATTTGCATTGCAGGAGCTCCGCGGAAGTATCTCTTTCTAAGGGCTGTCTTAGTGTCTCAGAAGGAAAAACTAAACTGTCTGGGCACCGTGATGTCCAGGCTGCAGGGTGTTCTGTTCTCCCCAGACCACTGGTCTTAGGAGGATCATTGTGCTTTGGATCCAACGTCCTCGTTGAAGTTTGAATTTTCCAGGGGAGGTGGCCTAGACTGCGGGGAAATGCACCAGTGTGGAACTCATGGTCCTACCCGCCTAGGTGGCCAGTTGCCTTCCTGTCTGAGTCTTAGGGATGGACTTTCAGCTCTGGTGAGTGGCTACCTTGTTCTCAGGTCACTAAATCGGATGTGCAATGGGGCGCTGATGGAACCCACCTCCTGGGCCATAGCCAGGCACAGATGAGTCACAGCTGTGAATTTCTTAGAACAATGTCTGTCGTGTAACAAGGACTCCGATGTCAGCTGTGTTTGCTGTTTTCTTAGCATCTCCAGGGTCTGCGGTGTAGTACCCACCCAACAAACAGTAACTTATTGGACCTCAGCACCCTGGTTTGGGAGACAGCAGGGGTGGCGGGAATGATCTCCCAGGCCTTGCTTCTCAAAGGACCGGCAACAACAACACGGGTGCTTGTTAGAAACCAGAATCTTCCTTCGTAGCGTCTCCAAGGATTTCGTGGCACGTTGAGATGGGACGCATGCTGCTCTGAGGCGCCTTCCAGCCCTGGAGGGATGGGATCCATACAGCATCCTCCCCATTGCTCCAGTGACTTTTTCACCCCAGGGACCAGAAATGAACTTTGTCCGTGACTCCCCCTGGCCTTTCCTACCCTGAGCCCTGTGGATCTGGCCACCAAAACGTCTCTCACACACCAGGCCACTTCTGTGACCCTTACTCTGGTTCTCTGTCATCCAGCTCTCTTGGGAACCATCCGCACATCTCCTAACTGTCCTACTGTCCCATCTCCCCTCTCCCCCAGATGACCTCTGACCATTTCCCTCTGCTGTCCAAAATCCTGCACTGGTCCCAATGTGGATTCAAGGCCTGCTGTTCTTTGCTTGGTGGCCACGGCCTCCTTGGGACTTCTAACCGCCTCTGATTCATCCTTATGGCTCCATTAGCTTCTCCTTTTTGCTCCTGGTCTAGATCAGGGGCCTTGCACCACGGGCTTGCGGGCCAAATCCAGCCCATGGCCTGCTGTAGATAAAGTTTGACTGGTGGTATACAGCATGCCCATTCGATGATGGGCTTATCCATGGCGGCGCTCACATCACAAGGGCAGAGTTGAGTTGCTGTGACAGAGACCCTGCCGACCGCTGAGCCTAAGAGAGTTCTCTGGCCGTTTTCAGATGGTAACTATCTCTGTACCCCGTCCAGCCCAATGGCACCATGTGCTGCCGGTCCCTCCCACGCACTGCCGCCTCGTGCATCTCCTGGGCCCTCACCCACTTCTGCTGGGAGTATTCCTGTCCAGCTCGGGGGCCCAGCTCCGACGCCGCTGCACTCAACGTGCCTTCAGCAAGCATTCATGGAGAATAAATGGAGAATGTCCTGTGCTGGCATCATGTCCTTGTGTCCAGGGAGCCCACGAGATGCTGACTCAGCTGCTGATCGGAAGGACCATTGGATTTTTAAAATAACAGCCAAGGCCTCTCGAGTTATTATTATTGTGGTGTCCTGGTGGCCTGAAGCCAGAGGCCTGCCTTACGGATCTGTAGCACTTAGCTCAGTATCGGGTCAATATAGACCGTTTGAATTAATGATCTGACTTCTGTTCCCTGAGTCCGTTTCTGGGTTGTCACCCTGGGGACCAGACTCCATCTCACTCCTGGATGATGCTGATACTGCTGGTCCATGAACCACAAGGCCTGGTTCTCACCTCTGAATTCACTTGAGGGCTTTTGAATGTTCATATCGAGGCTTTACCCCAGACCCACAGAATCGATGGAGGTGGGTGAGGTGGGGTCCAGTCTCTTGGGGAGATTTTAACCTGCAGCCAGCATTGAATCTCACTAGAACCACGGGCCTAGAACTGCAAAGCTTCTTTCAGAATATTCTGCCCCTCACTTCGGCATCACCTACAGCAGTGGTCCTCAAAGTGAGGTCCCCAGACCCACAGCCTCGGGGGGAATCGGCCCGGCAGTCTGTGTTTTAACAAGCCCTCCGGGGACTCTGAGACACATGCAGGTGGGAGAAGCACTGTCCTGGAAGCGTCTGACATTGACTCTACCTGTTGGCTCCTAACTGATCTTCCTGCCTCTAGCCACACCCCACCCAATCCACTCTTTATTTTGTAGTGATAGTGAATGTCTAGAAATGTCAGTTTGACAAGATTACTCATCTTTCTACAACATTCCACGGCTCTCCATTGCCCTGAAACCCATGTCAGAGTTTAAGACTCTGTGAGGTCTGACACTTCCCCAGTGGTCCCTAACATCGGGAATGACAAAGGTCAAAGGAGAGTTGTTATTCTCCACCAGGTGCTTTGTTAGCATGGACTAAAATCAGGTCTTTTTTTTTTTTTTTATATTCAGAAAAGATTTTTCTCATCTTCTCTGGGCAAACTAGAAAATCCAGCTTTCCAGAACTCCCTTACCATTGGAAAGTATTTTTTTGGGAAAAAAAAAAATCTCTGGATCCTTTATCTCTTATTTATGTTACCCTTCAGGCTCCTAGCAGAAGTTTGGGGCATAAATGTGGAAAAAATCTGTCCACACGATTTGCATCCTCTGAGAACTTTCTCCCTCTCCCACCCATTAACTCCAGCGGTTCCCGACCTTTGTCCCTTTACTGGGATCACCTGGGAGCTTATAAAGATACTGATGTCTGGGTCCTATGCCCAGAGATTCCGTTTTCATTGGTTTGAAGGGCAGCCTGGCACTGGAGTATTTAAAAGTAGCCCATCTCCACCTGATGACTCTAGCGAGTAGCCAAGGTTGAGAACTTCTGAATTTGGCTGGAGAGCTGTTCTTTGGGTCCAGAAAGCCCATTTAATAAGAACTAGGAGAATTGTTTTCTTTGCTTCAAGAATTAGGTATATCTGGGTCCAGATGTCCGAGCCCTACTGCTGATGCCAAGCTGACACAAGACAGGGGATCTGCATCTGGAGGCGTCCACTCAAGTCTACCCAAAGAGTCTAACAGTAATTCTTTCCACATTCATTCACTCTTGCAGGAGACCTGGCTGGGTAGGTGTTATTATCTTGATATCACAAACTAGTAAATTGGGGTTTGGAGGGCTTTTTTAAAGCTACCTTTCATCAAGAACTTTAGAGTAAAGTTACATGACTAAGGTCACGCAGCTCTTGGAGACAAATGATCCTGGATTTGAGATCTTAGATCTTTTTTTCAAAATAACCCCAAACTCCAGCTTCTCAGTCCTCTGACCTTCCTCTCCACCATTAAGCAAATATTTGAAAAAACCCAAACAACTGTTAAGTTGAAAGGCAGGAATCTGCAACTTCGCCTTTGCGCATTGTCTGTATGCAGATGTTCCTTGCTCTGTTTCAGCCATCACAGGAAAGCTTCAGATTGTCTTTTGAGGAGGTGTTGGAAATGGTATTAGTAAAAATTACTTTATGTAATGAACTCTTAGATCAGTGCCGGTTGAAATGAGCTGGAATTAGATTTTTTCTCTTCCCATATGTAATGCCTTAAATTCAATCCTGAATTACCAGAGTCAGCAGTTAGCTGACATTTCAATGCCGAGCACGTGCTACAGTGTTCTTGTTTGCTGGCCGGTGAGGAAGGAAGGCGGACCCACCGGAGTGATCTTTTTCATTTAGCGGGGCTGTTTGAGAGAGGCTTTTTTTTGGTTCCTATGTTCAGGGGAGAATTTGCCATTTTAACATTCAAATGCATTTGTTTTCAAAATCTCCTCCGAGACGCCGTGTGAATATTAATGCATGTGCAGGTACATTATTCGTGTGAGTTAGGACAAGCCACATTGCCTCCCTGCATTTTCTGTTTCCTGGTCTTTGAAGTGAAAGGATTAGGTCACGGTGCTGTTTGCCAAAATTCTGTAGATGGTACTAGGTGTTAAGAAAAAATGAGAGAGATGTTAGTTTCCAGGACTTCTGCCTTCACAATGCTTATTGTTCCTTTAGTCTGGTCTGTTTCTGCCCTATCTGTAAGTAAGAACTTATCCTAACACGCCTGCCCTTCTCAAGGGGGTTTGGGATCAGCTTTGACTGTGAGCTCCTGTAACTGGACAGATGAGGAGGGCTTGTCGTTCCTTGGACCGTTTTCACGGGCTGGGGACACAGCATCCAAATGCTGACCTGAACACTCACAGTCATTTCTTTGTGCCCTCGTCAGGACCTGTGGCCAGCCAAGATCTTCCAGAATCTGTATATTGTAAAGTCATTTATAAGGTGCCTATATTCTCAGAATTTTATCTTCCTGGTGATGTGCATGTTTTATCATTCTATGGTGACCCTCTCTCTCTCTCTCTTTTTTTTCTCTCTCTTTTTTTTACTTAAAGACCATTATGTCTAGAACTAATAAGGCCCTCTCTCTTTATTTGGCTAGTATTTGCCTGATGTATTGTTGTTCTTCGCTTTACTTTCAATCTTTCTATGTTTTCATATTTTAACTTAAAAATTTTTTTTTTGGTAAAGAGCATATAGTTGGATTTCCCCCCACTGCAATCTGATCATCTCTTTAATTAAGATGGTTGTTGCATTTAGATTCATTGTGAATGTTAATATAGTTGGACTTGTTTCTCTCAGTTTAACTTTTTTGAATTTCCTTCGTCCTGCTTTATATAACATATAATATGTAATATATAGTATATTATATATATATATACAGAGTTTTTCTTTTCTATTCTGTGAAAATGAAGGTTTTCTTTTTTCTTGTTACTTTTTCTCTCTCCTGGGATGAAAGCAATAGCCTCTGTTTTTATTTTTTAAGGGATTAGCTTTGAAATTTTACTATGCACATGAAATTTCATAAACTTTTTGTGAATTTCTTGACAGTTACCACGTCTGTGCCCTGCTCGAACCTACAAAGACCGTGGACTATTTTAGCCTGAGTCATCTCCCTGAGAATTCAGATGCTCTTGTTGCCCAGGATTTTAGTTCTGTTTTTTTTCATGAAACCTACTTCTTGGTCGATTCCTTTTACCTTATGAATGCGATGACTGTTTCAAGTTACCTTCAGGTTACCTTTCCGCCCCACCTCTCATTCTTTCTTGCATCTCAGGCTTTCCTATCTGACATCACTTTTTTACTTTTAGTTGGGCTCGTGGTGGTTAAAGCTTTGAGGTTTTGTTAGTCTGAAATGCCCTTATTTGGCCTTTGTGCTTGAGATATCATTTTGTTAAACATACTGCCCTAAACTGATTATTTGGACCCCACAAAATATTCTTATTTTGAAAACGGACCCCTAATGTGACGGCGTTAGGAGGCGGGGCCTTTGGGAGGTCAATAGGTCACGAAGGGGGAGCCCTCACAAATAGAATGAGTGCCTTCATGACAGCTCTGTCATCTCTCATTCCTTTCACCATGTGAGGACACGGTGAGAAGGTGGCCCTCTATGAACCAGGAAGCCGTATTTTTATTTCTAGGGTATCTTCTATTTATACTCGACGTTAGCCCGGAAAGCCTTGCTGGCGCTTGTGAGACCGTAGCTTACAGTTAAGTACTGACTATGACAGGGGTGAGTGTGTGAGAGAGGGGCAGGGGAACACGTCTCTGAACAGCCATGCAAGAGTGGGGAGCCAAGGCCTGGAGATCCCTCTGCCACATTCACAAGGGTGCTATGCTGAAGTGGGCTGGGGAGTCCTGTTTTCAGGAGTCTTAGAACTCTGCCGGGATTCTGGTTGTGTGGAGAGAGAATTTCTATTTCTCTTTTCCCGAGCTGCCCACATGCCTGGCACTGCGTTACGTGCGGTGGAGGTGACGATGCGTACACCCAAGTCTCTTCTCTCTGGGAGCTGAGGGAGGAGACAGAGAATTTCAAGGAAGTATATAAATAAAACAGGTAATCTGCAATCACCACAGGTTCTATGAAGCAGAGCGAGGCCTAGAAGGGGCGAAAGGGTGGTTAGATATAACGGAAAAGAAAGGCATCTCCGATAAGGGGTTTTGAGCTGGAACCTGAAGGAGAAAAGTGTTGTCTCTCCACCGAGCTGAAGAAAGGGTGCTCCTGGCAGAGGTCAGTGAAAGCGAGATGAGGTAAAGGTGAAGGCTGTGAGGCGGGAAGGAATACTCACAGCCAAGTGACAGAAAGGAGACCTGTGTGTTCGGCACGGTATTAGTTATCTGTGACTTCCTAACAAATCACCACAATCTTGGCAGCTGGAAACTACACACACTTATGACCTCGTAGAGGCCCAGAGGGACAGAAATTTGATCAGGGCTTAGCTGGGTCCTCTACTCAGGGTCTCACAAAGCTGCAGACTGGGTGTCGGCCAGAGGGCATGTTCATCTCAAGGCTCACCTGGGGAAGGATCTGCTAGCAACCTCGTTCAGGTCGTTGGCGGAATCTGTTTCCTTGTGGATGCATGACTGAGGGCCTTGGCATTTTGCTGGCTGTTGGCTGGAGCCAGCTCTCAGGTCCTAGAGTCTGAAGTTCCTAGAATCCTCCTGCAAACTTTTGCCATATGGGCACATAACTAGCAAGGAGGCTCCCTCAGCTCATGGAGACCCCAGTCCTTTTAAGGTTCTTCACCTAATTATGTCAGGCCCACCCAGGATGAACTTCCTTTTGATAAACTCAAAATCAACTGATTTGGGCTTTTAACTACATCTGCAAAATCTTTTCACTGTTGCCATATTCTATTGGCTAAGACAAGTCTTTCCCAACCTCAAAGGGAGGAGATTTACAAGCTTTAGGCATTAGGGAGAGAAATCATGGGCCTTCCTTAGAATTCTGCCTCCCACAGGAACATCGTGAGTGAGATTGGGAGTTGTATAGTAGAGGCTGATGGATGCCTGTCCAATACTTAACCCCTCTTTTCTTCCTTATCAATAAAATCCTGATTTTGTTCAGGAGGCAAAGTGCCCCTCTAAGAAGACTTGGTCGCAATACGGCTGCTCCCTTGAAGCTGTCATTGGTGATTTAACATAGTTCTGGCCAATGATTTGTAAGTAGTAATCTAAAAAAAAGTTACCACTTCCCTGACAAACCCAACTGGCATGTGCCTTTTCTCCTTCGCTTCTTTTTCTTCTCCCTGCCTGGAACTTGGATATAAAGCCTGGAGGTGGAGCAGCCATCTTGTGACCAAGAGGCTTCCTATTTTCTGAGGATGGCAGGGCAGGAAGATAGAAAGCCTGGGTGTCCAAGGCCATTTTGGAGCTTTTCTGGACCACTCTTGGACTTCTTATCACATGAAAAAAATATCCCTCATTTGGTTATGCAAGTATACTTAAGTTTCTGTTACATGTAGCCAAATGTATTCCTAACATACAGCCATACAACGGAAAGTCAGGTCATGGAGGTCCTTGTTCGGAGTGTGGGTTTTATTCCAAGCTAGACAGAAAGACATTGAAGGTTTGTAATCAGAGAGGTAACTAGATTGATCTATGTCTTGGGAAAATCTCCTATTTGGCAAAGAATGTACTGTGACGATGGGACATGTGTGCAAGACTAAAAATGAAGGCTCAGAGAAGGTGAGTAAGTTGCCCGAGGTAACACAGCTCGTGAGGGATAGGATCCAAACTGCGTGTTTGTTTGACCAAATGATCCTGTCTTTGGCTGTCTTTGCCTAAGGAGCCCCGAAACTACCACATCACTCAATTCATCTTTGGAGTCGCATTCTCTGAAAAACCTCATGATTTCCACAATAATAAGAGAGAAATTCATTCTGGGTCTGGAAATTTTTCCAGATCAATCTGGGTCAACCTAATTAAAGTGAACGAAAGGAAGGGTGTGTGTGTGTGCGCGCGCGCGCGCGTGTGTGTGTGTGTGTGTGTAGGGGAGAACTTTCTCTTTTGATTTGCTTACCATTTCTTTCAAGATCCTATTGACTAGTGCCCACCTGATAGAAATCACTAAAGCTTGGAAATAAAAATAATTCTGGCATGATAATCAGAACTCTAATCAGCTCCAACTGATGTTGAAAGCTAAATGAGCTTGAAATGGGGCACCTCCCTTGGACATGACGTTGAATTTCATCCAGCGGCCTCCAAGGGAATCATGCAAAGCTTACCACGTGGAGGCAGTGTAGTAGTATAGACTACTAGGCAGTGTAGACTGTAAAGGAGGAGGTCTGGACTCCAGCTTCCAGTCTCCGAGGATTTATGGGGTGGCCCCGGGGAAGTCACTTTCTGGTCCTCAGTCTTCCCATCTTCCACATGGTGATCTCTCTCCAGAACGAAGGTTTTTATCTGTGTTCCCCAGAGTCCAAGGATTTCTGGGGTTGCTCTGGAGAAAGGGAGCTACCTCTTTGGGTCCAGAGCTAAAAGAATATTAGAGGACAAGGAAGGAGCTTTAGAAGTAGACACCAACCTTGTCCCTGAGAAAACTCACTTTTCGTCATAGCTCCACTGTTTTATTCCGGTGGAGGGGTGAGGGAGCAGAACCAAACTTGGTAAGTCACGGAGAAAAGCATTTGCTCTAATTAGACACATCATGGGTGAGCGGGGGGCCTCCCTCCAGTCCTCCTGCGGGGCTGGAAGCTAGCCATCTGCTTGCTTCCCATGAACAAAGTCCTCTTTGCCCTCTTGAATTCTTGGGCAAAGCTGACTTGATGAGCCAGGGAGAGCTGGGGCAGCCTTTAGAGAAGAGGAGCTGGGAAGAAACCCTCGGGTTTAGAACCATTAAACTGAAGGAGACAAGCCTGAGGTGTAAGAGTGGGGTAGATGTGTGGTATATAGTCCTCTTTAGGATACCACCTGTTCTAAAGATGTCATTCACTTCCTTCATAACTTCAGTCTGGTCACTTCAACACGACACAACCCAATCCGTCCATCCGTCCGTCCATCCGTCCATCCATCCTTCCAACCATCCATCCATCCATCATATCATCCATCCATCCATCCATCCATAAATACACCACCATCCATATCTATCTATCCATTCATCCATTCATTCATCCATCCACATCATCATCCATCCATCCATCCACCCATTATCTACCTATCCATTCATTTCTCCACTCATTCATTCGCCCACCCACTAGTCCACCCATTTGATTCAACCACTTCCTTTTCCCTCTCTGCCTCATTCACTTATTCTTTTGACCATCCCATAACCACCTGCTGGGCACCTACTATGCACATGGGAGTGCAGAGGAGAACCAACTCTTCAGGGAGCCCAAAGTCCCAATGCCGTGAATGGATATGCAAGCAATTCTGAGAAGTGATTGTAATACAGGGAGGAGCAGATTGCTATTAGAGTTGGAAGAGGGAGGGACTTTTTAGGGAGGTGGATCAGAGAAGGCTTCAAGGAGGCAATGACATATGAACTGGATCCTGAAAGGGGAGTTTTAGTTTATTGGTTGGGTAAATGGGGTAAGGGTTTATTTTTTTAGGGTGCTGCCAGTTTGAGGCTGCGATTATTTATCCTTCAGATAATATAAGCTCTACTTCCTTTCTCCCTCCTTCCAAACCTCAAAAACCAGTTTGGATTATTCAACTCAAATTTCTGGGCTGATGAATTCAGGTTTAATTCAACAACTGATTGTTCTTATTCAAAACATTGGAGAAAAATCATTCAGGGGAAAGTCATAGAAGCTCATAGCAGGAAGTTACCTTAATCAAACCTCTCTCTGTGTGGCATCTACAAGTGAGAACCAGCTACTAGTTATTCATTCAGTGAGAGCCCAGGGGTGTGTGTGTGTGTGTGTGTGTGTGTGTGTGTGTGTGTCTAAGCTGATTTTGCTTCAGACAGACTGTTTCTTAGGGTTTGGTACCATCTTGCCAAAGGTATCTCTTTTGTGCTGGCATTGCCACATTGTCACTTGAACTTGACACTTAAACACATCCGACATTCACCTGTTCATCCATTCATCAAATATTTGTTAAGCTTTCTTTATCTTCCAGTTTTGCACTAGATGTTGACGGCAATACACTGATGAACAAGACTGGATTCTTCCCCTTAGACAGCCCACAGTTTTGCAACGGTCGGCAAACTGTTACTGCAAAGGGCCACATCATAAATATTTTAGACTTTGCAAGCCATGTGGTCTCTGTGGCTACTATTCAGTCTTGCTGTTGTACTGCCTAAGCGGTCTTAGATGACATGTAAGAGTGGGCATAGCTCTGTTCCCATAAAACTTTATTTACCAAAACAGAGTTGGCTCTCAGATGTTGTTCGCTGATCCCTCTCCTAGCAAGGGAGACATACAAGTAATGAGACAAGGATGAAACAGTGTGGTAAGCGCTGCCATTGGGTAAACACAGAGTTGTCTGGGAGCACAGATCAGAGTCCCACCCAGGCTTGGGCAGTGGGGAAGACTGCCTGGAGGAGGTGCTGTGTAATCTTAGACCTGACAGGTGAGTAGAGTGGGCAGGGGGAAAAGGCTGGGGGTGCGGAGAGCCCCGTAGGCACAGAAGGCAGTAAGCAAAGCCTGAAGAAGGAAGGAAATATGGGGATACATCCAGGAAATGCAAGACCTAGGAAGAGGGGGCAGGGTGGCATCAGAAGGGATTGGCTAGGTGAACAGGGACCAGGTAGTAAAGGACCTCGTAGGAGCAGGACACGGAGCACCAGCGACAGGTCTTCATTATCTTGTTCTATCTTGTCTTGTTTCAAAAGACACACCGTTCCCATAGAAGCAGGCCTCTGGGGTGGCGTCATGCCACAGGGCCTCAGGGCCACTGTCAGAGCGGGACAGCAGCTCTTTATGGGATGGCTTGCTCATCCTCTTCCTGTGAACCTGTGAGGGCCCCCCAGGCAGCCCGTGAGCTGGTCCAAGAGGCAGGTCCCTTGGCAAGAGCCTCTAACTGCAGAATAGGAGCCGCGGTTTAAGAGGAAACAGAAACAAAACAAAATAGGCCTTAACATGGGGTTGGAATCATTAATAGTCACTGAAGCCAAAGCTGTGGACGCATAGCTTTGCAGAGGGGATCCAGTGCCATAATGGGTATGAATCCATGCCTTGTCGATGCGTAAGTGTCAGAAAAGACATTTTAACGCTCCTCTCCTCAACTCTGCTCTCGTCCCTGTTGTTGGTTCCTCTTCCTCCCATTCTCCTCCCTCTCCCCTCTCTGCATGCTGGCCTTCCGCACTGGGATTACGGAGTGTTCTTTGCTTTCCAGGACCTTTGGAGCAAAAGAGTAAAACGCACTGTTAAAGATCTGGACCTTGAGGGGAAACAAAGCCTGATTTGAATCCTGGCTGAGGTGTTTGCTAACAAGCTACTTAACTTTTATAAGACCCAGCTTTCTCCTCTTTAAAATGGGGATGATGTTTATGCCTCCGTCCCGGCTTATCAAGATAACTCCTGTCACATGCTTGTCGGTACTGTGCCTGGCATGAGTGTTGTTATTCGTTTTACATTTCGGGACCTGGCGTGTGGCAGGCACTCAGCAAATGTTTGTTGAATGAGTATGTGATTGCTTATGCAGTGTGCAAAACAGCATTTTAGATAATATAGCTACAGATCTCAGTTTGCTAGTTTGCATACGCTTATGGGACAATTCTCTTTTGGAGGTACAATCAACCCCCATTAAATTCTCATCCTCTTTTCTCTAATTCTGTGGATTCCATGATCAAAGTTCCTCTTTTACTCCCAGCTGCCATGACCTTGGGTTCATGCCTTACCTGAACCTGCCATCAGGGTCCATTTTCCTGTCATTGGTCTCATAGCCCAACTGTGGATAGATCAATCACCCTAAAAAATAAAAATGGCCTCTATACTTCGCTTCATAAACAACGCTGATGACACTGCGATGTCTAAACTTACAGGGCGACTTTAAGTCCTTCTCCAATCCGGTCTGTTAATGCTTCCAGTTCAGTGGTTCTCCACGGGGGAGGAGGGGATTGCCCCCACAAGGGACATTTAGCAATGTCTGCAGACATTTTTGATGGTCACAACTGGATTGTGTGCGCGCGTGTTTATGCAGTTGGCATCCAAAGGATGGAGACCAGGGATGCTGCTAAACATCCTATAAGGCACAGGACAGCCCCCCACAACAGAGAACTATGGGACTCCAAATATCAGTTGTGCTGGCCGTGAGAAACTGCTCTGGTCCCATCTTGCCACTCTCCGCCACGCATCCCCACTCTCATTCATTTCCGAGCATGCTTTCCTGTCTTCGCATCTCCGATTCCCTTTGCTAGGTCCCTCTCTCTCTTTGCCCTGAAGCCCTCATATTCCGCCTCGAGACCCATTTCACATGCTTCTGCTGCCAGGAAAACATAGAGATTTGGCTAGGTGAGAACTCCTTTCTTCTTTTGGAGCCCACGGTCTTTACAACATTATATTGTTGTCAATAGCATTATTATAGTATATATGTAATGCCTGCCCCCCATTCATTTCTGAGCTTCTTAGTATTGAGACCGGGTCTAGTGTATCTCCCTTTCTCGATATGATAAAGGTCTGTTGAATGAATGAGTAAAATGTTTATAATAAGAAATGTTCAAAATACTCGCTCTTCGGTCCCGTGCTCGTTTGAAATAAATGCTCTAGACTGACAGGCAAACACACCTATTTCTCCACTTCCTCTTCATTCTACCCACCTTCCAGGTAAATTTTATGCAGACAACCTTCAAACTTTTCTGAAGCTCGGAGATGATTTGTTTTCGTGATTCAATCTCAATTTCCCATCTTCAGCGGTTTCACATTCAGTAACATTTTCCATTTTGCAGTAAATCTGTGGATGTCGCTTGAACACAATTTTCTTCCGCTCTACCCTGTGACACATTTACCGCCACCAACCTACGGCCTTCTTTTATGGGAACGGAAGCGAATGCCTCCTGTGCGTCTGCCAACATCTTATTCACATTCAAATCATGATGGTATCTTACTGGAACTGCATTGTCCCCCTTGCGGGAGCATCTATTAATAATAATAGGGCAAGCCCCTGGGATGAATTGTTTCACAGAAATGTTCAGATATCGAGGGCCATTCAGGTAATTGCACAAGTGCCATTACAGTTTGAGACTTTTCTAGATTTTCCTGTAGGGTGCTGTTTCTTTTTTTCCCTCAGGATTCCCTCCCTATTGGGGTCCCAGTCATACAGGTCAGAACCTCAGTGTGCAGGGAGAGAAGCTCAGGCTGGTTCGTGATGTGTATTTCCTTTCGTATGTGGCATGGGGACCCTGGATGTTGGAGGCAGCAGGAAACTTAGAGAAATGCTCATGCATCGCCCTGAATGCACAAAGAACCTCGAGACTCAGAGAGGTTAAGAAACTAGCCTCAGATCTTGCAGGGAGCTGATCGCAAAGCCTTAACTTGATCCAGGATCTCCCAACCTCCAAGCCCTTGTTCCCACACTAAAATGTCAGCGGTTTGCATTTTGTGCTTCAGCGGCCAAAGCACAAATGGTGTTTGAATGAAACCTATCGAGACCTGCACAGCACCACTTTCTGCGGCATCAAACCGAGTTCCTGACTCAGCTCTCTGAGGCCTGACAGCCTCTCGTAAGAATGGGACGTGCACGGAAAGCATTTTCAGGAGGGGTTTTGTCACGGCAGCACCCATGAAAAGCAGATCCGGCCCTGCCTCAGATGTCCTTGTGTTGCAAGGTTGGCTTCTGGAACACAAGCCTTTCCCCGAGGGGAAACACCAGCTCCTAAAATGAAGCCACCTCCAGGGCCCATGGTCCCCCTTGGTCACAGCCTCAGTCCTTATTCTGAGAGGAGGGAAATCTCTATGCTCAAGCTGTCTTCTGAGATTTTGGCTTGCCAATGCATCTCGAGAAGCACTTAGAGAGAAAGAGGCTTGGGGGCCAGGTCCTCCAGGTTCAAAATCTGGCTTTATTCCTTGTTACAGTCTCTCAATTTCTCTGCCTCTCAGTTGCCTCATCTGTAAGACAGGAACAGATCTCTCAGGGGTGTCGTGAGGATGGAGTGACTCAAAGACAAATAGTGCTTACGACAGCTTTTAGCACATAGTAAATGCTCAATAAACATCGTCTCTTGTTAGTAAGTGCAGGTGCTGGATTCCGCCTTGACTCACACCCCAGTTCTGCTTCTCATTGCCTGTGTTGTGACTTGGGGTGAGTTACTCGACTGCTCTGAGCTACAATATCCTATCGGACAAATGAATATAAGAACAATATTGGAAGTTCCGGTTTTCACATGTCCATCTTGGGGACGAACTGTGCTTTTGGGGCATTTACACTGAAGCCCGTACATTGCTTCTTCTGTGTGACTTTGGGGTTTTAAACACCAGCTGATGCCAGGCTGTGTTAACATCCATGTGATGACGCCTGCTGGCAAACATTTCCTCTCCAGGAAGGTCTTCACCTTGGTCTGTGCAGTGGTGTTTGTGCCAAGGACTTTAATATTTTATTGCATTGTTGCGATTGCTGTATAAAACCAAGCAGAAAGAAGTGCTGATCCAGCTCCTAAGGGAGCGCAAGACGCATAAACCACAACAACTGAGCCAAAGAAAGAAAGAAAAAAGAAGATAAAATTATAAAAGCCACCCCACACAGCAGATCTTTAACTTCAGCTGGAGGATCTTTGACCTTGGCTGACTGCCTGTCATTCAACTGTGAAATAAGAGAATAAAATGGAGAACATGCACGAAGATGCCAGAAATATGTGGTTGAAGGTAGCAAAGGAAAAAATAACGTTTACTTAAAGATATCTTTCCTCCCTGCCATGGGAACTGATTATTCAATTTTTGTACATATTTGCAGTTATGTATTATATACGTAAGCGGGGATGGTGGTTGCTCTGTATGTAAAGGGTCTACCACAGGGCATGGGACATACAGGTGCCTACTAAGTGATGACTATCATTGTCATCATCATCATCCCATTGCCGTCATCATCATCATCACCATCATCATCACCAACATCATCATCATCACCATCACCATCATCATCAACATCATCATCATCACCATCATCATCATCACCGTCATCATCATCATCATCACCATCATCATCACCAACATCATCATCATCCCCATCATCATCATCACCATCTTTGTCCTTAAGTTTGTCTCAGAAAATTTAGAGTCAACTGAGCATAGGCTGGGAGCATTAGAACGTCATCCATCATCTTAGATAATTCAGAAATTAACTATGATTTCTCCAACAAGTGTCCTTTCTGATTGGATACTCCCAGTCTTAGGGAGCCCATTGACCACTGTGACAGCCCATCCTCTTTATTTTATGTATGGTTGAGTGTAGCTACTATGTGTCCGTAATATTTCACAGGAGACTAGCTACTAGTGGGTTTTACGCCCTGGATGGAGCCACAGAATTAGTGAAATCTATCTTTCTTACAGAAGGGCAGCAAGATATGTTACTCATTCCTTAAGAATTCATTCATTCATTCATTTCCGGAGCATCTACTATGGGCCGGCCTCTAGACTGGGCCCTGAAGGAGTTTCAGCACTTGTTGGGGAGACAGTCAATTGCAATTTGAAATTGTAAGTACAATTTGCAATTACAACCTGGATAGATGAAGAGGGGAGCTCAGTGGGAACCCCAAAGAGGCGCCTAGCACAGCTAGGGGTGGTGGCAATCACGGAAGGCTTCCTGGAGGAGGTGACACCAGCGCTGCGTTTCAGAGAATAGGTGGGAGGTGGGGAGGGAGAAGACAAAGCCATTTCAGATGGGATGGAGAGTATGTATAAATAGACATGGAGTATGTATAAACAGACACAGGTCCAGTGTGTGTGGGGGAAGGTAGGGTTTGTTGGAGGGTATGGGGGTATCTAGGATGAAGCCAGGAAGGTTAAAGGGTACGAGAGAACCTTCATGCCAAGCTAGAGTTTGGACGTTATTTGGGGGATGCGGAGCTCCTGCGGCAGCCCTTTCGGCTGCTCTGACCCTGGGGTGGGGGCTCCCTCTTCTGGGCTACAGCCCTCCTAGCTGGATGCAGTGCTGACTGCTGAGAATCTGCTCTTGACTTTTGTGTGATAGCCAGTTTTGTTGTTCCCTCTTCCTTGGCATGGCGTATGGCATGGTCCGTTCGTTCACCCCTCCCTCCCTCCTCTTACATGGTCCAGTGGTAAGAACTTAGCTTTGGAGCCTAACAGACCAGGGCTAAGTCCCAGCTCTGTGGCTGCCAACTCTGAGCCTTGGCCCTATTCCTTAACCCCCAGAAACTTCAGTCTCCTCACTTTAAACGGGGATGATAATAAAAGTAGCAAACGTTGCTAGGCTCTCTCCTATGTGCTTCACAAAAACTACTCAGTGTATCTTTACAACAACTCTACGAGGTCGGTACTACCCAGTTTCACAGATTAGTACCCCTATTTTATGTGTGAGAAAGCAGAGGCATGGAGAGGCCGAAAGCCTACAGTTGGTAAGTGGCAGAGCCAGGAGGCCAGTAGAACCTCTCCTTTGGGGTTGACATGGAGATCAGAGGGGCTAAGACAGGCAGAGTCCTCGATGCGTTGCCAACAGATAGCAGATATTCAGCAAATCACAACCATCATGGTTACGAACGCTCTGAAAACCATACAGAGCTAACGTTATCAAGGAGACAGCAATCTCCAGAGTTAAGCTAATTCCCTTCATCCAAGAGACCCCTTGGAAGGCCTAATTCAAACAGATTCATTGACTCCACACAATAGAAAATGACAGATGAAGCTTTTGATGAAAGAGACTGGAATAGCCATTGATTAGAAGCCAGACGTGTTTCTTTCTTCTCCAACTGATTGACTGACTTCCGAGGGCTCTTTTTTCTGTGTAATTAAAGAGCTGACTGAACCGTCAAGCACGCTTCCTTCATCCATCTCCATCTTGAGGGTGGCAGGAGGACGTCCGATAAGCCACAGACTTCCTCCTGCCCAATCCCATGGCTGAAAAGCCAGCAAAGCATCGAGGTTTCCAACCTGCCACACTCGAATCTCTGAAGCCACATGTCACCCTCTCTTCTACCGCCTAGATAAGGTATTAGCAGTTGGAACTAGCGATGGCACAGGAAAAGAGGAGGCCTGCAAAATCGCTAGATGCGAACGAACCTTGACTGTCATGGGCTGGAGAAAGAGATGGGATGCAGTGCATTAGAGCCAGCAGACCGGCGTTTGGGTCCAGGACTGGCCGTTTCCAAGCCACTTGAGGCATCACTCCAGGAGCGAATCCTTCATAGTTCCCACCCAAATTCAAGTTCAGGATTTGGTACAGGTGTCAAGGAGTCCTCTTCAAAATAGATGCTGCTTGGTAGGTAGGAAGAGGGCTTGGTTTGGGGTCAGACTTGAATTCACATCCACGGGGTCTCCCACACACTGGGATGAAGGATGAAGATTGAGGAGTAATAGTGAAGACTTTGTGTCGTGTCATGATTAGAGCAGATGACTATGGAAGGAATCAGGCAGCCTAGATTCAAATCTTTGGTCTACTGCACTGGTCCTTAACCTGGGTGATTTTGTGCTACTCTCCCCCGCCCCCCATTTGGCCATGTCTGGAGACATTTTTGGTCACAGCTTGGGGGAGTTGCTACTGGCATCCAGTGGCTAGAGGCCAGGGACGCTACTAAACATCTTGCAGTGCACAGGACAGCCTCACAACAAAGAATGACCCGGCCCTAAATGTCAATGGTGCCGAGGACAAGAAACCTTGCTCCATTTCCTACTAGCTTGTGAAGTCACTTAACGTGGTGAAGACTTTGTTTCCTCACCGGGGGAAGGCAGAAAATAACAATGCCTGATAATAGCAGTGGGTGGTTATTTCAAAAACAGAGGCAGCGTGGCACCTAGCACAGCATCAGGCACCTGGCAAACCGTCAACAAACATAAGCTCGGAATTTTGTGAAACTGAGAGGCAATAGTGCACAGGAATTGCTTGGGCATTGGTAGGTTCTGTGTAAGTCACAGTAAAGGTATGATTTTGATGACGGTGATGTGTGCCATGTCACAGCATCTTTGCAGTGTCCTAAGATTCTTCAGGCTTGTACTTCACGGTGGATCCCTGCCTCCCCCACCCTGCCCCCAACACCTCTGTCTCAAGGTGATGTTAAAAACTATTGTCACAATTTAAAAAGCAACAGACTTGTCCCCGGTGAGGCTAATGCTGGGTCTTGGGTCTGCTGGTGCCGACAATCGTTAAAGGCAGCTGCTTCCTCTGGGTTTTCCTCTGCGATCATTTTCTGAAATCTGTTTCCAACCTGAACAGTTCCCGTAATCGGGACGTATTTTCCCAGAGGGAAGGGGTTATCCTCCTCTCTCCTATTCTGAACTGAATGTTTGTGTCCCCCCCAAAATTTATATTTTGAAGCCTGAACTTCCAGCGTCATGGTATTTGAGGGTGGGGCTTTTGGAAAGCGATTAGGTTTAGATGACATCCTGAGGGTGGGAACCCATAACAGGATTAGTGTCCTTATTAGAGAGGGACCAGAATGGGTGGCCCCTTCCCCGCCCCCTACCTGCATTTTGATCTTGGACTTCCGGCGTCCAGATTGTGAGAAATAAACGTCTGTTGTTTAAGCTTTCCAGTCTGTGGTATTTAGTTATAACAGCCCAAGTAGACAAAGACAGGACACAGAACCGTTAAAATAGAAATTTTGCCAATACCTCACTTTTTCAGAGGGATCCTGGGTAGGGTTCTCCCTTCTCTCTTCACCCCTTACTTGCTCTTCCTTATGAGAAAAAGAGTGGACTTTTCAGTAGCTGAAGCTTGACCTCTGTGACCCATGTTGGCGGTGGGGGCGGTAACCGCCCCCTCCAGCTGGGTGACAAGAAGAAAAGCATGAAGCTGGCTTGAAACAGAAATGCGGATAAAGCAAGTTTACGAAGGTTATGTAGTGATGGGCTGGTGACAATGACCAGAGACTGGCAGGAACCTCGTCCTGTATTTTCCCCTACGAGCAAAGGTTCAGTGTCCACTAATTCAGCATTTGTGTTGATTTTATAGAGCATAAGTATGTTGGACAATGAGAACGGACTGTATTTTAATGACCTCTTGTCTCCCTGCATGAATTACCTGCTGGTTAGAAGGGGGAGTGATTGGAAACCCCCAGATCTTCCCGGCTTGGTGTTCTCCACACCAGGGTCACGTGCGGATGCTCTCCCTTCTCTGCTTTTGCAATGATTTTGCCACTAGGGAGGTACGAGTGGATCTTCCGTGGGTTGGAATCCTTACAGTCAATCTAGTGTCCTCCGAGGAAACTGTCAGTATAGATCCTGTTAGAGCAGAAGGCAGAGAAGAAAGGGCCTGGGTTCAACTCCCACCCTGCCACTTACCCACTGTTCGATCACAGGCAGGTCACTTCCCTTTGCGACTTTTAATTTTCTCATTTGAGTGGTTAACAAACTCCTGTTCCCGGAATTGGCGTAAGAAAAAGATGAGGTCACTGCCCAAAATTGGTGCCTAAAATGTTGTTTATAAGCCATTCAAGCTATGGTATTTTTGTTACAGCAGCTCAAAGGGACTAAGACAAGACCATTAGGAGATTGACGATGATGATGATGATGATGATGATGTAGATAGATAGATAGATAGATAGATAGATAGATTAGATAGATAGATAAGATAGATGATAGATAGATAGATAGATGATAGATAGATAGATAGATAGATAGATAGATAGATAGATAGATAGGCAAAGAGAGAAAGAGACAAAGAGACAGACAGGAAAAGTGAGACACAGAGAGAGAGATTTCAAGGAATTGGTTCACGCAATTGTAGAAGCTTTGGTGGGTGGGCGGGCAAGCTGGAAACTCAGGCAGAATTTCTATGTTAAAGTCTTGAGATAGCATTTCCTCTTCTCTGGGAAATCTCGGTTTTTGCTTTTAAGGCCTCCAATTGATTGGACAAGGCCAACCTCATTACCAAGGGCAATCTCCTTAAAGTCAATTGATTGTAGATGTTAACCACATCTACCAAATACCTTCACAGCAACATCTAGATTTCTATTCCATTAAATAAGTGGATACCATAGCCTAACCAGGTTGATACATAAAAATAGCCATCGTGGTCAGTTAGTAGAAATTTGCATGACAACAAGGGAACAGCTGACTCCAAACTGGAGATGCAATGGCACAGAAAATAGGGAAGGATCTCCCATTCTCATCCTCACTGGTTCCCTGCTGAAATCCAGAAGCTTGGGCAAGCTTAGTGCATGCAGTGGCCAGTAGTTACCAAGCAGCGTCAGGGACCAAACACAGGAAGTGATGCTTGGTAAATTCACGAACCAAGGGCGTGTGGACATCTTGGTTCTTGCTTTCAATGTGTTTTCAATGGGACTCAAGTTTTCTGATGCTGATGGATCTGAAACTCTACCTGCCCTGAATACTCTCCGGAGCTGCAAATTTACTCAGCATCTCACCTTAGTTCTTTTGCAGGAGCCTCAAACCCAACAGGTCCAAACTAAACTCTTCATTTTTCTGCCCTACTTGTTTCTTCTCTCATGCTCTGTTTGCCAGTGAATGGCACTGTCACCCACCCAGGAGAGACATTTTGGGTCATCCTTGCATTTTTCCCTCCCCCTCTCCACCCACATCTGAACAATCACTAAGACCTGTCAAATCCATCCCCATTGCCAGAGGCCAATTTCAGGCCACCATCCTAACTAGGATCCCTGCTTCCAGCTGTGATCAAGCCCAACCCATTCTTCACGGGGAAAGCAGAAATGGATTACAAAACAAACACTTTATTTTTTCCAGCTTTATCGAGATACAATGACATATAACGTGTATAAGTTTAAAGTGTACAACATGTTGATTTGATACACTTGTATATTACAAAATGATTGCCATCATAGCATTAGCTAGCACCTCCACCGTGTCACATAATTAAAAATGAATATTAAAAAAATTCATTTCTGAATTATGTCTCTCTCCTGGTTAAAAAGATCTTTGGCGCCTCCACTTTGCCCTCTGGGTATTGCAAAGTCCGGTGTGGGTTACAAGACTCTCTGTCTGGCCTTGTTTCTGACATTCCATCACTCATTCATTCCACAGACATTTATTGAGCACCTTTGTGTGCCAGGCTCTGTGTTGGGTGCTGGGGGATATGGAGGGGAGTGGTCTTTGTCTTCTACGGCTCTCGCCTTGCATTTTCCAGCCATGCTGAGATGGTTTCCTTACCTTAATGTGCTAAATGCTATCCTATCTCGTGCCTTGACCCCTGTGTATCAGTTTCTCTACCTTTCCTTCCCCTTCTCCATCCAGTGAGCTCCTTTTCATTTTTTTCAAAACTTAAGTCTGATCACTCCCTCCATGGAGATTTCCATATCTTTGTTGACAATCATTCAACTCTGCATGACTTGAAGAAAAAAAAAATGAGTTTATTGGAAGACTGTGGGGTGGAAGAACAGAGCCAGGGCTGCTCTAGGGAATCTAAGTAAAGAGATTTAAAGATGAGTCTCTTCCATCTGTCAGCTATTTGTTGCTTCTTTATCACTTTGCCTAATCACTTCGTTTAATATTCCCAGGCATGGGAGACTGATGGGTTAGATTTGAGACAAGTGCCTGCCCCTGGAGGATGCGACTTGATTGACAGCCTCACAATGACTGCGTATAATTGGGGAGGGAGAATTCTCCAAAGGAAATAGAGATTCTGATAGAAATGAAGAGGGGAAGTGATTCTGGGCAAGCGAAGATAACACGCGTCCCACATCTATTTGACCTCTCTGCTACAAAACTAATTATTCCTCCTCAGGTCTTTACCATACACATTTAAAAAAAAATTAATATCTTGTAAATAATTTCTCTGGCCACGTTGAATTATGATTGTTTATGGACTTTGCTTTTGTACTTGACTTTGTAGCTTTGTGAACTGGTTTTCAGTGCATCGTTGGTGTTTAGAAATGTTTGTGGTAGTGAATGCATGAGTGTTGACGTGAAAACTCAAAAACAGCCATGTCAAGTTCCACCTTTAAATACAGGTTTCTCCTAAGAGCAAACTCTGCTTCTGGCTTTGAGTTGACAGCTTTTTCATTCTTTTTTCTTCAGGAGGTTTTGGGTCTGGAAACATTGCCTATAAAGAGAATTTGGGTTTAACAAGATTGATTTGCTGTATAGTTTTAATGATCATAACCAGATATATGGTTCCTCTGGAAAAGATGACACCCAAGGACAGAAGAAGAAATTAGCCTTTGCTCATAATAGAGACATTTATGTGGAGAGAATTAAAAGAAAAAGGATCATTTTGGATAAAATATGTAATAACCACACATAAAACTTATTGAATATAAATGCAAAGTAGCCTGGGTTTATGATATACTTGGAAGAAAAAAAAATTAAAAAAACTAAGACTTTCAATGGATGGAGCACATGGCCTTGAAAACATCCTCTCCCTCTCCTTGCAATTACTGATACCTACTATGTTCCAGGTGCTGAATCGAGCACTTACATCCATTTAATTCTTATAAATCCTGTTTGGTAGGAATCGCTGTCCTCAATTTACAACTGAGAACACTGAAGTTCAGTATAATTATGTAATAGGCCCCAAGTTCAAGCAGCTAGGAATTAGCAGAGGCAGGATTTGAACCCTGGTCTTCCTGATGTCAAAACTGCTGATTTTGCTCCCATTTTAGCCCAAGGATGGGGCACAGGCATAATTTCCCAAAGGAGAACCCAAAGTGCTGACTTCATGATTGGTCTCAGCAGTTGACCCAAGGCTCTTTAAATCTCTTCTCTCTAGGGTCTAAGGGGAGCTGAGTTTTCTTGCTAGGAGTCAGAGGATCAACTGGAAGATTCTTTCCTTGCAGGATTTGCCGGTGAAATGCTCCAGTTCTGAGAACGAATCCCGAAGGGGAAAATCCGCTCACCGTAGAAGGGAGATGTCTGCCTGTCTGGAGTTGATGAGGGTGAGTACGTGTGCATGCACGCAGGAGTGAATGTGTTTGCATGTGTAGGTCAGCCTGTGTGCTTTCGCATGAGGCTGTGCATGTGCCTCTGTGCATATTGATGTGTCTCTGCATGTGTATTTTCACGTGTGTTGCGCATTGTGTATTTCATAGTTATTTATGTCTCTGTAGGTGTGCGTGACATGCGTGACATGCATGTGCTGTCTGTGTAGTATAGGCAGGTAGGTCTCTGTTTATCTGTGTGAATGCCTGTGTGTGCACTCACCTATATGCCTGTGTTTGTATATTGTGTATGTGTACATAGAATGACTTACAGCAAGAAATGTGTAGACAGACACCCTTGACTTCTTGCCAACCTGTTTAACAGGTTTCAGAGAGTGACTATTTACTTCTTGTTGGAACTGCTCTGTTATGCTCTGCAATTTCATTTTCCATTTTATTAAATGGTTTACAAATTTTTTTTTTACAGGTTTGGAAGCTGCCCTATGAGACCTTGCTGCTCAAAATTCTCTAGTCTCAAAACTAAAAAGCCCGACTTTCTCCTGCGATGTTTAAAATAAGCCAAGGAAGTAAAGCTCCCTGAGTGAGAATGTCTATTGGGTCTTTATCTTTTTCCAAATAAACCCCTGCTTATAACTTTCTATTGCCCATCAGATAAAGGATTAGCTGCTGCTGCAAATGGGTTTTGTTTATCCTCCATAAATCTCGCTTTGGCAACTCCAGCTCTGCTGATTCTCACATTTCTCATTGTTCTCAACACTGTAGTGTCTTTTATGAGGTTTAGGATTCTGCCCAGCTTTCATGTGACACTAATTTCCTATTGGGCTGTGATTCTGTTTGGTTGGCCTGGATGTTGAGGAGTTTGGCTTTGGTGGCTGATGTCCAGACCTGCCCTATTAGCTCTTCTGAAATATAGAGACAAATTGGGGTATTGGCAGATTCGGCATTGTCTTACATAGCCTGGTGTGAGGCACAGAGAAAGGTTTTGAGTTAAATGGAGCTGTTTTTGATTCTGACTCTGGAACTTAGCAGATGAGTGACCTCGGGCAAGTCCTTTTTGTTTCCTTTTTTGCTGTGAATCCTCCGATAACAAAGAGAGTTATAAATTCTTAATTGCAAGGATAAGAAAATAACTTACTCAAAACATTGGTTATTTAATAAGTGTATCGGATAGCTATTGCTGTGTAACAAAGCATCTTAAAATTTAGTGGCTTAACAACTACAAACATTTGTTTATGCTCATGAGTCTTTGTGTTGGCAATTTAGGCGAATGTTGCCGGCCAGTTCTTCTACTCCCAGTGGGGATCCCTCATGTTTCAGTGGTCAGCTGAGGGTCAGCGTGGTGGCTTTTTCGGAAGGTTGGCTTTCTGTTGGTGAGATCTCTTGGTTCTCTTCCACATGCTCTCTCTTCCTCCAGAAGGTTATCTTGGGCTTGTTCTCCTGGTGGTGCCAAGGACCCAAGCGAGACAGTTGAAACCTGCAAAGCCTCTTAAGGCCTTAACTCAGAACCAGAACATAGTCAGATCCACTGTGTTCTATGGGCTAGATCAGGTTGTAAGGCCAGTCCGGACAAAACTGGTGGGAAGACAGACTCTACTTTTTGAAGGGAGGGTCTGAAAAGTCACAGTGGAAAGATGTGTAAGCAGGGAGGTCATTAACAGAGACAAGAGATGCAACCGACCTACGGCAATAGGCGCTCAATATTTGTTGAACTGCCTGGCACCTAGGAGACGTTTAATGAATATCATATCATTTACCTTTTCAGGTTCTTGACTGAGACCCTATGTAATAACAGACAGATAAAAAGAAGGAAAAAAAAAGTTTCCTGACATGTATACCCGCTGTTTACATAAGCAGGAAAACTGAGGAACTCCTTGAAATGGCCCAAGCCACTACCTTAAATATCACATTCAGCTAAAGACAAAAGAACTCATTGGGAGGTGGAGGGGAGGATGGTGGTGGGAAGTTGCCAGTCAAAGCACAGCAAACAAGGGGAAAGTTGTTTTGCGAGTTTAAGCCAGTTGCCATCTACATTGATAAAAGTTTCTAGATGTTTAGTCATCCTTCTCTTCCTGGTACAGAGGGAGACACCCTTACAGATGGAGATTTCCTTTATAAATGTAAATTTTCTCACAAAAGGATAATTTCTACTGGGTTTTCGGCGCTTCCCCTGTGTCTGCTGTTTCTTAAAAATAAGCAGCATAAAATAATCCTTATGCCAAAGAAGCATATTTTGGGGTTGGAAATTCTGCTCCCCTTCACCATATAAACCACAATCTCTGTGCGGTCGTCTCAGCCCAGGTTTGCGTTCATTCATGGCTTTCTGATTTTTCTGTCTCTCATCCTGTTGCAATCCCATCAAGGCTTGATTCTTCCCTTCTAGCATGGTAGGGATTCAGAATGCACCCTGGTAGCTCACTTCTTCAGAATGATGAAACTAAAAACATACCAAATGCTTACTCCTCTCCAAGCCCTATGTTACATTCTTTGCTTGCATTATTAATTTTTACCTTACTATCGTTGAAGAGGAAAAAAAAATTTCCTCTGCCTTTCTAAGTTCTTCTGGCTGGTCTAAGAATTAAATGGATATGAGACAAATCAATAGGAGAAAATCAAAGTTAATTATGTGTGTATGGGAAACCCACATACACGTGAGTGATCCCAAAGACCGTCAGGAAAAATGAGGCTTACATGCCATTTTGAGCTAAGAGAAAGGGGTAGAGTTCTGGGACTTCACAGGGAAGGAAGGTCGTTCATGGGACGATGAAAAGAGCAAATGCTTCACAAACAAATGTTTGCCATGCTGTGTGAGACAACGGGACACAGAGAGGACTTTTAACAAACAGTCTTTGCTAGATTCTTCCCTATCTATCACATCCTAGTTAATATTGTATGGTAGATAGTCATCTATGGCAATAGTGCCTTCCCGGAGCAGGTCTTCTATCTAAATTCTTTCAGTCAAGGGGAAGATTCTTCTTGAATCTTTCATTTCCTAAAATAATCAGCCTAACAGAATCCTTATGGCAAACAGACACATCTTGGGGTGGCAAAATTTTGTTCCTCTATATCATAGCCCTGTAAGGGGGGCGACTTAATCATGCCCAGAATGCAGACAAGGCGGGGTGAAGTAGCCCACCCACGGTCACTTAGCTAGCAGAAGTGACCTTGGAAGATTCAAACCCAGTTTTTAAAGTTCATGCTTTAGTAACTATGTTAAACTGTCTCCTCTACCTAGGGTGACAAACTCAATCCTGTTTTCTGGGGGATTTTCCTGGTTTGAAAACCAAAATTCCCGCATCCCGTAAAATCAACCTATCCCGGGCAAAGGAATAATTTGTCATTCGACCCCAACCTGAGCCTTCTTGCATCATCAGACCCAGATCAATATCTCAGACTCCTCCCACTTCCCCAGTCCTGATCCGTAAGGATGTTCCCACGTCCTGCTCTCTCTTCAATTCTTGACTCCTGTCTTATTGCTTCATTCTCGCCTGTGCAGTCTTGTGTGCCATCTGCATCTGGTTTGTTCTACTTTGGAAATGCACACGGCACCGCAAGCTACTTCTGGTGCTGGAATTCCTCACCTCACCTCAATAGCTGAAACCTCCTTGGGGTCCCTGGGGGGTGGAACAAAGTAGAAATCCCATCTGGTTTGCAGACTCGTAGGAAACTTACTGTCCTTTTATTGCCTTCCAGTGGCACCAGAGGAGCAGGCATCGCCTTCTCCTTACTGTGACATCTTCGCTAAATTGCTCCCATCACCCTAACAACCCAATTGTCATGATAAGCAATGGGGTATTGACAGGAAAGTGGGGAGAAATTAATATCCGAGAGAGTACCCGCCTCCCTGGCAACTCAAACACGTTTGCCCTTAAGAATCTTATCTTCCTTTTATTCTTAGACTCTTAAAATGAAATACCTCTGACAATTATCATTTAAAAACCTCTGCTCAGATCAAAGGACTGCAAACATCTAGGCCTCAGAGATACTGCTCAGAACCACACTCATTCTCTCCGTAATGCAGCATAGATGTCTACCTAGTAAATATGAAGAAAGCGGAAAAAGAATAAATATATTAGAAACATTGACCTAGCTTTGCTACGGAACCAGAAAATTGAATTTGCCCTGTTCCAAATGAGCAGCTCTCCTTGGAAGGAAGATTCTCTAAGCTTGACCTCTAAGGAATCTGAAGATACCCAAGCGAGCACAGGAGAAGTGGTCCTGTAGGATGTTTCTATAGAAAACATTCTTCACTCAGACATCGAGGGCGCAACAGGTAAAGCGACCAAAAAAAAAAAAAATAAAAAATATTAGTGTAAGCACTCCAGCTGCTCAAAGTTGAATATTAAACAAAAACCCCCAGTGCTTCACGTTGCTGGAGGTTGGCCTGCATTTGTGGTACACAACAGGAATTGAATCAATATTCACCCAGCGAAACAAATTAGGAATGAGCAGTTCGCACTAAGCCAAGCATGCCAAGCTCTCTGAGGACGAAGGAAGGAAAGCTCTCCTCGGTCTTCTGTGCGTGTCCCAGAGAACATCAAAAAGCTCCCCAAGGTTAACTCCAGAATAAAAAAAAAAGACCTTTGACAATAATTGTGAGAATTTCCATTAGATAAAGTAAATGGGATTTTTAAAAAATACTTCTTGGTTGCTATCAGGTCTATGCTGAGAAAATAATGGAAAAAAAAACCAGTAAAAATGCTTTTCAAAATTAATGGGGAATAATATTGGGGAGTATGATAATCCCCTACCGATGAGAGCAATCTAATTTCTGGAAATGGCCATCGTGTTGGGTAGATTTTCCATAATGTCAATGATTTAATGGTTAATAGTGATAATAATTGGGAATGGCAAAGGAACCTAAATAGTTGGCTAGTCACAGAGCCCAGGAAGTGGGGGATTGTCAGTCAATCATTTCTGCCTTTTTTGGCATCTCAGTTTGTTTCCTTATCTCATTCACTTGGCAGATTCTGTGAGTTGAGGGGAAGGAGGGGGACATCGTGTGCCTCCTGTCTTCGGCAGCGAATCAGAGGCAAGATTTCTAGTTTTATGGGAGACTGGAAGTTGACAATCCTGTCTGTTTCTCATCCTGGCTGCCCATCAGAATTCCTGGGAAAATTAAAAAAAAAAAAGGTTGGAAATCCCTTCAGACCTACTGAATCAATGTTTTTGAGGTTGAGGCTAAATCAGTTATCATCTAAAAATTCCTAAATCCAAAATAGTCATTACCTGGTGTGTGTGTGTGTGTGTGTGTGTATGTATCAGATATGCTGTATGTTAGATTTCAATTTAAATAGACATTTCATGTGATTCCATAGAAGGAGCAGGTCTTTGGGAAAAACATTGAGTCCCTGAGATGCGAGGGGCTTGCTTAATGCCACCCAACACAAAGCCATGACTAGAGGCTTGTATCTAAACTCAAAGGATAGGATCTTGTGCTCTAAGCCAGGACACAGCTTGTAAAGTAGTTCCAGAAACTTCTGGGAAGGTTTTACGCCACTCCTCACGAAGCCCCAAAAGACGCCCAGGGAAGAGCTGGCTTATTTGGCAGAATGCAATGGCATTATCAACTTCGATGGTCCTTTTCCCAGATCATTCCCCAGAAGCTCCCACTGAGTGGTCTCCATGGCAACTAGACAAAGCATCCTTCTGTAACAGCTGGTAGTTTACCAGGTAACATTTATTGAGCATTTACCGTGTAGTAGGTACTTCTCTCTCTCTCTTTAACTTCGCATTCACATCCCAAGGGTTAGGAATTATTAATAATATTTTACAAATGAAGAGCCTCCTTTTCCAAAAATTTTCCAAAATTGAGGCTCAGAGAGGTGAAGAAAGTCAACCAAAATCACACAACTCATAAGTATTAAAGATTTATTGAACTATTATGTTGTACGCCTGAAATTAATATATTGTTATATGTCGATTATGTATCTAAAAAAGCAACCTAAAAAAAATATCATAGATTCAAGCCCACGTCTTTATGGCTTCCAGGCTTATATTCTTTTCTTTGCTTATGTGGTGCCCCTCACAACTATCCCATCATATCCAAAGAATTTCAGCGACTTTCACCCATTTTAGAAACTAACTCGTACTCTGGGTTAAAAAAAAAAAAATCTATGAGTATCTTTTTCAAGTGAAAGTAAGCTTCAATAATATTATTTATTACTTTATAAAACTTGCAAAAGTATCGGGGCGGACGGTGAATAAACCATTCAGCGAGCTATTTCCAGTGGATCTCAAAGATCTTTGAAATCAGAGAATTCTTGGCTGTGAGCAGGCCTTGGTGAGGTGGCATTAGCGTTAATGAAGTCTTTCATGTTCAGCGACGCTTTCTGGAGTATGGAGGTCAAGTTCGGGCATTTGTAATCAGTTGATAAAAGACATGTGTGTGCAGCCATGTGGGAAATCTATGACTATTATCAAATAATGATGTAGAGTATAATTAAAGTTGAGCTATTAAGCACTAATTAATTAAGCTGTCAGATTTTAATCAAGGAATTGATTGTCTCTGTATAGACCTCTGATGGTTCCGCATTTTTGCAAAGCTCTGGCACCCTGATTTGCAAAGATTAACAAATTAAAGGGCCACTCTCCAGCCCAAAGACACAGTGAGCTTTCCTGCTTCCCAGAGAGTGAAGACCCACAACTTTTTTACTCTTGCAGAAAGCCAAAAAGGCAAGTGGGCTCTCTTGGGTAGGACCAGACTCAAAGGCTGTAATTAAAATTCACTTCCTTGTGGTCATTATTCACATTCAAAACACATCGCTGGAATACTTACTCCGTGGTTGGAAATATGTCATCCCACCTTATCCTCAAAGCAACCCCCTTTACAGAAGAGGAAACCGAGGCTGAGAGAGGGGGTGGGACCTACCTAAGGTCCTACAACTGAAGCCAAACTTCCTGGAGTAGTTGAGCCTTTAGTCCAATATGGAGATGGTGTTGAGTGTCTATTCCCTGTACTGTGCTCCCTTTGGTTCTCGAGGACACAGCTACAGCTTCTGATGTATTTTGCATCACTATAGCCCCTTATCTCCGGTCTCTCTTCCCATTGCACAGAGATCCCTTGCCCGGTGGGAAACACACCTGTTCTTACTCAGGGTTTAAATCTCGCTCTACTTACTGACTGTGAGACCCTGACAAGTTATTTTCTTTCCTCAATGGGAGCATTGCCACCCATTTTATAGAGGGTTACAATATATAACAGCTACATTGTATTGAGTACTTCCTGTCTGCCAGGCATGGTGCTAAGCAGAAAATGTTCATCAGCTCACTTCTTCCTCACGATAACCCTCTGAGAACTTTCTACAAGGATAAGAATATTGTCTATCTGCGCTGTCCAACATGGGAGCCACACAAAGCCACCAGGCACTTGTAATGTGGCTGGTGCAACTGAGGGGCGGAATTTTAAATTTTCTTTAATTTTAATGAATTAAAATTTAAATAGCCACCTTCGACTAGTGGCTACTGGGTTCGTATAGCTCTAATGATGTCCTCACTTTGTTCTGATTTGATAGATGAGGGCTCAGAGAAATCGTGTGACTTGCCTACAAGTCCTACAGCTTGAGAGTGGTGGAGTTGGGATTGGAACTCAGGTGAGATGATTCCTAACCCTATTCTAGATGAGAATTCAAGGGCAGAGCCTATCAAAGCAGAGGTCAAAGGCCACGTTCTCGGCCCTGTGTTGATGTGTGGGCTTCCTGCCTTGGAGCCCAGTGCTCCATCCCTTCAGAAAGGTTGAGGGACCCAGCAGAAGCCAGACCATCTTACTGTGTCCCTGTGCGGCTTCTGCCACCAACCTCATCTGCCCTGCGTGAGTCATCCATTTATTTATTATTAGGCAGGAGCTGGAATGGACCTGGCCCTTGGGCCGGCTGAGATGGCTCTGCAAGGGTGGAGATTAATTGCATGGTCTGTGTTGGCTTCTGGGCTAGGGCAGTCCCATGCTTTAGCTTTTGGTTAGTTGAGGAAGGGAGCTGGTGGTGTCTAGTGAGTGTTGGTTGCATGCCAAATGCCCATGGATCCTTTATGCCAATGTTCTCATTGAGTGCCCTACGGTTGGCACTGCCACCGCCCTTTTAAAGATGAGAAAACTGAAGGCCTGAAAAGCTCAGTGACTTTCCCAAGCTCGTACACCATGGAGGGTCCTATGCTGACGTTGGAAGGCAGGCATTTGGCTCTGTTATATATTAAGGCTTTGGTCGCTTTATTCTTTTGCACTGAACCTTTTCTCTTGGCTCCCTCTCCTTATAAGCTGTTTAGGTCCATCTTATGGTAGAATAGGGCTTTGAGATCCATCTCCACAGGCAGTAAAGCAACAAGCAGAAAATGGGGTTTTGCAGAATTTGGCTGAGGCAGCTGTAAGCCGGGTGGGGAAGGGAGTGGGGAGCCGAGGATGAATATGAATGATAGGGAACAACACCAAAGAAAGCCATAATAAACATAATAATGATGATGACAATTACGCTGACTCTCCATGTCTTCTCCCTGGGATCCCCCTGACTTTCCTATGCCTGACACAATAGCCTGGGAACTGTCATCCTCTAAGGACTTGTTACAAAAGATCAGCTGTCACATTTAGATCCAATGGAAACAAAACTGCCAGTTTAAGGAAATGTGTCTGCATTTAATACTTTGTTTCTTTTATGGAGCAATAAGAATGCAAAGATTTACACATTTCAGGATTCCTAATTGAATCAGATAAGTGTGGAAAATTCAAGCTCTGGGCATCTTCGGAAAAGCAGGGGGCAGTTTGTCAACGTCAGTTTGCTGTGCCTGCTTCCGACCTGAACAGCTTGGGCGCTGCGCTGGTGACACGTGGCGATTCTTCTGCACTGGGTGTGTCTGTACCGGCTCATATCCTGCTGAGTCTGTGCTGCTCTCCTGCAGAAAAACTCTTAAGAAATGAAGAAAACCAAACAAATGTTTGATCTTTAGAAGGCGGCACCTCCCAGACTTCTGTCCCTGTCACATCTGGTTTCCAGGGGTGTGGTTTTCTGAGATTTTGAGGCGGTGGGCGAGGAGACAAGGTCTTGGGGGTCTGCTATGTCCTGGCTGTGTGACCTTTTCCAAGTGACTACACCTTGCTGAGACTCCGTCCATACCTGATTCTGTAAAAGGGAGAACATGGTTTGTTTATAAAAGTTGTTACAAGTTAAATTGTGTCTCCCCAAAAGACATGTTAAAGTCCCGACCCCCGGGGAAACTGTGACTATGACCTTGTTTGGAAAAGGGGTCTTTGCAGATATCATTGGGTTACAGTAAGGTCATACTGGAGGAGAGTGGGCTTTTAACTCAATACGACAGGTGTCCTTAGAAGAGGAGAAGACACACAGGGACATGAGGGGAGACAGCCATGTGGAGATGGAGGCAGAGACTCTAGTGATGCTGTCACAAGCCAAAGACTGCCTGGGGCCACCAGAAGCCGGAAGAGGCAGTAGGGATTCTCCCATTGAGGGTGAGGGAGCAAGGTCCTGACGATACCTTGATGTTTGACTTCTGGCCTCTAGAATTATGGGAGAATTAATCTCGATGGTTTTCACCCTCCTAGTTTGGGGTATTTTCTTACGCAGCCCTAGGAAACTAAGACAAGAGAAGATGATTTTGAGGAGTTAAAGGACTTATGTCAGTATCTGGCAAGGGCAGAATCAGGAAAGGTCTGCTTCTTCCTCCCTTCACAGTTTTTGGGGTCCTGCAATACCCAGGAAGAGAGGCAAAGCAATGCAGTGCTTTGAAACACACACTCCAGAGCCAGGCTGCCTCGACTTGTATTTTCACTCCATTATTTAATGTATTTTCGCTGCATTATTTAACCAGCTTCGTGGCTTCGGGCAAGTTGCTGACGCTTCTCATATCAGGTTTGATAAGGAGAAAAGCAACCCCTGACACCCAGGACTGGCCTGGCGCCGTGAGTGCCGGCTTGGTGTTGCTAGGAGCTAGGCTGGCACTCACAGCTGGAGCCCGGCGTGCTCCCTTGAGTATGAACAGGCTTGCAGAACATCAGCATCAGGAAAGGCAGAGAGTGGAACGGTGGTTATGGGGGGTTGGGGAGGGTAGGAGAATTGGGGAGATGCTGTTCAAGGGTAGAAACTTGGAACTAGTAGATCGATAAGTCCTGGCGCTCGCATGCACAGCAAAGCAGACAGAGTCAGCAATACTATATTGTAAACTGCAAAGATGCTGAGAGACTAGATCTTAATTATTCTTACTAGAAAAGGAAATGGCAATTATGTGACATAGTGGTGGTAGCTAATGCTGTGGTGCAAATCATATTGTAACATATAAATGTATCAAACCAACAGGTTGTGTCCTGTGTCAACTACATCTCCATAAACCGAATGAATGAATCAATTTTAAAAAGAAAGGAAAAGTTCCTCTGTAACGATGACGGGTCAAGACCAGAACGAGACCGCTGCGTGACCATGTCGAGGCACAGACAAAACGTGAGCATTGTCAAAACCACAAAGGTGACCCCTGATGACCCCTTATCCTAACTAACATCGTGACTGCTACTGCTTTATCAATCACAGCTCTAGCCTTGCTTCATCCTTCCTGCCTTCTAGATGAGAATTATTAAAATAATCCTGGAATTACTCCCACTTCCTGGCCTTCTCCAGGTTGTCTGGAGTAATGGGGCTGGAAGCGAGAGCACATGCACCTGTAAAGTTCCTGGTGTCCCCAAGGAGAGCAGAATGAGGGCTTTGCTGCTCTGGAGGGAGTTGAGTATGGCCGTGTGCTGTGTGGCTGAAGTTAGGGTTTGGAGTCAGATGAACACGGGTGACAACCCCACTGATGGCTGCGACTTGAGGTAGGAGACTCACCTCACTTCTCTGACTCATTGGCAGAAGGAGAAAGATCATGGCATTAATATTACAATGTGGTCACCAGAAGCAGTGTCTAGTGTTTGCTTCTGAGAGCCGCCTGGGTTAAAATCTTTCAATGGGACACAGTGTGCTTCTCAAGTCAGAGTCCACACAGCAGTGCTGAGTCCAGGTTAGAGGTTCTCGAGCCACAGTGATTTTGACCCCAGGACATTTGACAATGTTTGGGGGCGTTTTTGGTTGGTCACGACTCAGGGAGGGGCGTCTATTGGATAGAGTCCAGAGATGCTGCTAAACAACCTACAGTACACAGGACGGCCCCCGCATCAAAGAATGATCCGGCCCCAAATGTCACCAGTGCCGACCGAGGGTGAGAGACCCTGGACAAGGGGAAGAGGGGTGCATTTTCTTGCGTCGTCACTTTGGTTCCATGGTAAAAGGCTTAAAACATCATTTTACATTATAACGAATGCGAATACATTATGGAGGAGAAAGCAACATTTGCATGACTTTTTAACAAAAACCTGATATTTCCAAAAATTATACTCTGGGAGTGGGCTGCTTTGGGCTCTGCTGCCTTGTTTCCCCCCACTCCCTGTGACTCAGAGAAAGCTGTGTGAAAGCTGCTGTCCTAGGGATGAATTCCAAATCCGTAACGCAGCATAGGTGTCTTCCATACTCGGTCCTCTTCTCCCCTCCCCGGCTTGGTCTGTCATCAGGAATATTCTGTGGTCCACCTACATCAAGCAATAATAGCAAGTAGCGTTTTCCGTGGGCCAGGCACCAGCGCTTCTACACATTTTTTCCTTCATCCGAAGTACCAGGAGTATCCAAAAACAGACATGTGCTTTTCTGCCTTTGGATTCAAAAGTCCTCCCTCTCCCCTTTCTCGGTCAAATAAACTCCTACTCATCCTTCAAAACCCAGTTCAGGCAAACCTTCCCCTGCTAGGTGGTTAAGAACATGGGCCCTGAAGCCGGCTGCCTAGATTTACATTCTCTTCTGCATCTTACTTGCTGTGCTTCCTTGGGAAGGTTGCTTTACCTCTCTGGATTCGTTTCCTTTCTAAATAATGGGATGAGGATAATGGCATTTTCCCCAATAGTGATGTTGTGAGGATTAAATGAGATAATAAGTATATGAGTGCTTGGAACCGTAGGCGGCACCTAATAGCTGCCTAATAAATGTTAGCTGCTATTATTATTATTATTATTATTATTATTATTATTATTATCATCATCATCAGGCTTTCTTTGACCCTTCCGCGATCACCACTCTTCCAAACCTGCTAGATCCACTTCTGGATTTATTTGTAGGTGTTCATGAGCGTTTCTGGAAAGAAAGACTATGATACAGAGGTGATATGCAGTAGCCACATTTTGTAGGAGTGGCTGCTAAAGGCTGAGCAAAAATCCCGACCTTAAACAAACTTCTGAGCCCCGAATAAACAGATTGGGCTGCCGCTGAGGAAATCCTGTTACTGAACTGGGGAGAGAGACATATAATCGGATTGTGTGAGCCGCTATGAGTTGGCTCCAGCACATCCGGTGAAGCCTCTTATACAAAGTCTCCTTTGTTAGTCAGTGGCGTCCTGTAGCATGGTGTTGAGAGAGATTCTGAGGCTGTGTCTAGGGAGAGAGGAAGAGAGTGACTTAATCGATGATGGCCGTCGGCCACGGGTGATGGAGGGGAGATGGCACGCATGTGTGGGTACTTATTATGTCTGGATTTATGAGGCCGTAGTCAAAGGTCTTTTCGGGATCTGGCACCCAGTGGACATTCAATAGATGGTCTGTATCAGCTGGGCAAGGACATAGAGGTTATCTCTTTTTCTTGTGCTGATACTTGCTGAACACATATGGAACAATTAAATGTACCAAAAGTCAATAAGTGCTACAAAAGCACAAGGCAGCTGGATGCGACAAAGAAAGATTGGCTTTTGAGCCAGGCTGGCTTGGGCTGGTATCCAGCCCATTAGTCATATGACCTTGGGAAGATTTGTGTATCCACTCTGACCCTCGGTTTCCTCGTCTGAAAGATTGTTGGGAAGATTGATTACGTGAGTAAAGATCATCAAGTGAGAGGCTCATTGCTGATGTTTTGTAAGGGGCGGTTTCCTTTCTTTTATTCAGTTTGAAGCTGCAAATTTATTGCTTGACCCGCAGCCAAGTCAACATCATAAACTCTGAAAAATCCCGACTTCCAAGAGGCAGTGAGACTCAAAGTCATTCACGAGATGTCTTGCTCCACTTAAAAATTTCCCTGAGTTATTCTTTCTCTTTTGCAAATAGAAAAAGAATAAAATGGGGCAAATAAAGCTAGTTATCCATACTCAGCAGATAAACACCCATAAGTAGTCCAACCACAGGCATGGTCTTCAGTGAAGGACAGAGCTGGTTTGTTTTTGTCCCATGCTGGGTTCATTATAATCCCTGGAGAAAGCAGATTCCCAGACAAATGCTGGCACAGCCCATCTCCATGTTGCTATGACATGTACCACTGCGTTACATACAATCAGATTCTGAAATGTGGAAGCTGAGAGTTTAATGACCAAGCCCCTGCTTGTCCTGCTAGAGAGTCTCAGTCACCGTGTCCTGCTAAGTGCCACCGTTTCTTTTATTTCCTTCATTGCTAATGAGACTCATTGGTCGTCCACCAACAATGTTGCTTCCTCTGAGATGCGAGCAGGCTCAAGTAGGTGAGCCAGTTTCTTTAGCTCGCTGTTTTTTCTGTGTGTCTTTAGACAAGTCGCTTAATGACTCCGGTTACAATGAGGCCTTTCTTCCCAGCCGATTGGATTAAGGATTCTCAAGTTGAACTTCTCATACTCTAAGGTGCATGTCAATCACTCTATTATAACGCACATTCTGAGTGATGGGCCCGGGGTGGGCTGAACTTCATTTTTATCTAATGAGAACCCAGTGATGCTGATGCTGTTGCTTCCTGGGCCCTACGTTGAGTAGCTGGCTTTGAAGACTCTTGAAAGTGCATCGCAAACTGAAAGTTATTGTACCATCGTAAAGCATTTTATATAGGAAACACAGATATGGACATTTTATCAGCTGCTCAGCTAGGTAATGCTTGCTAAGTGCTTTGCAGGTGCCTGGCCGTGACCTGAATTGTAACTCACTAACTCCTCCGGCATGGTGATGGGAGAGAGAGAGTAAAGGTGTCGGGCCCAGACAGACCTGAGTTTGAATCCTGCCTCTGCCATTTCATGGTTGTATGATCATAAACAAGTTGGATCACCCGTCTTGGCCTCAGTTTCCCCATCTGTTAAATGAGAATGACATCACCATCACAGGGTGGGCAGAGAGGCTTAAGCAAGGCGATGGATGAACATTGCCTGGCTTAGTGCCTGGCTCAGTGCCTGGCACGTGGTAGACACTCCTTCTGCACTTGTCATGGGCACCCACCTGTGCGAGAGGCAGCCCTTGCAATCTGGCTTCTTCGGGTGGGGACTCCAAGGGGAGGGGACAGCCTTCAGCTCTCTTCGCCTTGGCCTGGGGCGGGGCAACCTGTCTCTCCAGGGACTTGGAGGCCAGTCCTGCAAAGTTAGCAGAAAGGGCTGCAGTGAGTTAAAACCCAAGTCTGTCCCTGAGGCTCATTATCTGGCCCCACACTCCTCCCAGCAGGCGGCAAGCTGTGCTCCCACGAGGACCCGCAGTGCTCACGCCTAGGGCCACAGCCTTTGAGAGGACAACACAGGTTCCCGTGTCCAACAGACCTGGGCTCAGCCTCATTCAAGGAGCCTCAGTTCTCTCGTCTGTGAAATGGGGGTACTCCTGCCTGCCTTGCAGAATATGCGAGGGTCAGAGAGAATGGGGGTAAACAGAACAGCAATCTCCTTATGTCCCCAGAACTGGGCTAAGGGCTTTGCATGAAGCATCAGTCCTCACAACCCCCATGGGTACTGGTTTCATTAATGATGCCCAATTTACAAGCGAGGAAACTGAGGCTCAGAGAGATTAAGTAACTTGCCTGAGGACACACAGACGGTAAGAGGAAGAGTCAGGATTTGGACCCCAGCAGCCTAACTCCAGACTTTAAAAGCCTAGCCAATAAACTCTGCTGCCTCCTACTAAGTTTTCTCCAGAATTGAACATGGGGCAGCAGGCAGGACTGGGCTGGGCTGGACCCAATACTGCTGTTTGATGCGAGAACAGTGCATGCAAAGGGATCCCCCTTCGATGACTCTGTCTGAATCCTCTGGGCTTCTCGTTGCATCATATCTCTAACACCTTTGAGCAACCCTCATGGTTACACGAACATAAAAGCAAGTTAGCTCACCTGTCTTGGCCTCAGTTTCTCCATCTGTCCAATGGGCATGGAGTCACCATCATAGGATGGGCCAAGAGGGTTAAGCAACACGATGGATCCAGAGGGCCTGACCCATCCTGTCAAGGTGTTACCTAAACAGCTGAAGAATACGTTCAGTGGGTGCCAACTCTCCCTGTCTCCCCTCCCCTGGACCCAGCCCTTGAAATTTTACTTTTCTTTCTTACATGTATCTAGAAGATAGTCTGGGGCATAGTTAAATGCTCAGCACTTAGAAGTTGTCGTATTATCTGAGCAGTAAGACAGACACTTAGGGTGTTTCCAGCCCCGAATTTATCCTGCGTTGTTGGGGGAATAGCTTATGAGGTCCGGTCGATCTTTCCGGAAAGGAAAAGAAAAATCTTTGAGATGGCAAGCTTGTGGATAAGGTGGGGTCAGGATGACAGCCTGTCGCAGAAACCAGCTTGCTCTGTATCCAGTCCACAAGGCAGTGGCTACAGCTTCCCAATGCTAAGGAAGACCTCCTTCCCCAAGCACTGCTGAGCATTGCTGTAAGTCATGACTAATAAAGCTGTCAGGGGAATGGGCTTCCGCCTCAGCACACAGCCTCATCAGCTCCAGGCTGACCATTACTGGGTGTGCTTTGCTCCATACACCTGGCCTAAGACTCATGCTCAAGAATCCCAGGCAGGAAATAAACATCACCCATGCCTCTGAGAGTTGGGTTAGGGTGCATTAAGCCAGTATGTGGAGCAGTTGGGGTACTTAATGCTGTCTGGCCTCAGCTTTGTCATCTGCAAAATGGGACCATAAACTTTGATTCAGAGAGGCAGGGCGGTAGAGGGCAGGAGCTCAGCAAGTCGGGGTTTTGATCTTGGCTCAGCTGCTGGTAAGCTGTGCCCTCCTGGGAAAATTACTTCATCTCTCTGATCCTCAGATTGCTTTTCTGTAATAAAGGGGATAATGGTATCTAGACCTTGTATATTATTGTGCATATTAAAACAAAATCATGTGTGCAACTTGCTTAGCTGGTTATGTGGCAAGCTATAAATATTTTTTGTCTTCTGATTTATGGAGTCGCTCATTTCTTCCTTCCAAGTGGTGTGTTGGAGCTGAAAATGCAAAAGCAAAAAGACCAGTAAGATTCGAACAGACATTTTTAGAGCTGTTGGGAGAATGAGCTGAGATGATGCGGTGATGGACCCAGTGCCTGTGCCAGGGAATCCCTCGGTATCTGTTGAGGGATGTTCCCTTCTCCTCACCCAGTCTCACCTGCTGACATTACTGATAGTAATAAGAGCTAACCCTTATGTAGCTCGTGCTATGGCCCAACCATTTTTCTGAGCACTTTGTAAATGTTAATTCATTTAATTTCATGATGTTTGATAATGTATATCATTATTATTCTCATTTCATAGGTAAGGAAATGGAGCCACAGGGCAGTGAAGTAACTTGCCCAGGTTACACAGCTGTTGAATGGTGGAGCCAGGATTATGAACTTGGTAGTCTAGGGGCTAGCTCCTTGCTCTGAAATGCTTCACCACAGACAGCTTCTCAGGATGGCAGGCTGGGCTCCTGACCTTGATTTCCATGTCTACTTTCTTGTCTGTGGGCTATAAGACCATGCTGCCCACAAGAATGCAGCCCTAAGAACCACCTGCTCCAACTCAGTTAAACTACCTGACTCAGTTCAACTCAACTCAGCTCAACTCAATTCAGCTCAACTCAACTTCACTCAACTCAACTGACTCAACTCAGCTTCACTCAACTCAACTTGAATTCACTCAACTCAAGTCAGCTCAGCTCAGCTCAACTCAACTTAACTCAACTTGAGTTGACTCAACTCAAGTTAACTCAGCTCAGCTCAGCTCAACTCAAGCAGGACATGTGCTCAAGGGGCCGTAGGCCAGATGTGAGTGACTCCAATAAATGATGCAACATTTCGTGGTTGTCTTTCATGCTTGTTCCATTCTCATTGGCTTGATGGAAATCTTATCTCCCCCATTCGCATAAAATAACACCAAGACATTGTACACACAGCACTGCATAATTTATAAATTCTTTTACATGTATAGCTTATTTATAACACATGTTTTCTCAGCCAAGCTTCTTGGAAGTAAAGAAAAAGGGGGAGATTATACAAAGAATAATTATAACATGTACTATTAATTGGGCAGCTACTGTGTCCCTGGCGTGGTGCTGACTGCTTAACAAACAGTATCTCATTTAACCCGGCAATTTAGGGAACGAGATTATTCTGGGCATTTTACAGAGGAAGTACCTGAGAGGTGGATAGGCTGAGTAAATTTTCCAAGTCACAAAGCTGATATAAGGTACAATACCTTATAGACCACAACGGTCTATTTTTGAAGGATGTATCTTTCCAGAGCTCTACTCTGCCTCCATGGGCTGGCTACTATCTGGGTGAACCAGTCTGTTTCCTCGAGAAATCGGGGCTTAGGGGAATAAGAGTTGACCAGAGGTGTGTCTTTCCATTCCCTGTGAGCCCAGACATAAAGGACCTGTAACCTCTGTGCCTACTGAAGGCAGGTGTCCTGACCCAGGGAAGAGCAAGCACTACAAGAGCAAATTCTGCTTTATGAACCTGTTCTGATTTCATTTCTTACTCAAACATGAGATTCTCGCTGAGCTGAAATGACATCCGCGACCCTCCATTCTCGCTGGATAGATAGATGTCTTAGAGTTTGGGCTGAAGACTATCTCCCTCAACTACTTGCTTTCAGATGTGCAAACTATGGTCACAAAAAATAAATCCTCAGAGCCAGATAGATGAGAAACCAGAGCTTAGACGCCCCACACAGTGTTTGCTGGGGTTAATGAAGTCAAAAGCTTTACAATGAAGGAGGATTGAGATTTGACTTTTAAAAATGAACTTCAATCACATTATTGATCTTTTCTTCTTTTTCCCCCCTCTTTATCTTTAGGGTCTCTGGACTGTGCTTGAGGAGGGTTTCACATATGATAAAAATCATCTTAATTAAAATGCTAACTTAACTTAGATTGAACAGGTGACTTTGCTATGAAAAGAGTGGGTGGGACCCACTGGGTGAGCCCCAAAATGGTGTACTGCTTGCTGACTTTGGGCCCTTCCAGTATAAAAGGGTTCTGCTGAGAACAGATCCTCAAGGGTTCACTCATTTTTTCCCCTTTTTGTCTGGATTCCAGTCCTTATTTTTTGCTTGCTTTGAGAAGTTAGCTCTGGGAGGCAGCATCCACTTCAATGTCAGGTTAGAATCCTCACTCACCACTGGTTCTTAACTTCAGTGTGCCTCATTTTCTTTATTCATTAAATTAAGATAATGCTATCCAACATGCTAGATTTCAGAAGGATTGATTGAATATATAAAGGGCCTCCATTACTCAACAGTAGGTAATTTATTATTAATATTATTTGGGGGACATCTTAATAGCTATAGAACAACTTAATAGCTATACAACAGGCTTTTCTGTTGGAGAATATTGGTTAATTACCTCTCAGCTCTCAAATAATGATACGTCCTTTCCCTGTTGGGCCATCAAACAACCTGGCGGACTTACAGACCTCACAATGCCTGTATAGGAGTCATATTTATCAGCGAGCTGGCCTGAAATGATGCCATATGTATAAAGCAGATGCTGAAGACATTCTCCCACTGTGCACCTTGATTTTTCCTGTGGCCATATTATAGCCTAGAAGTATGAGCTCTGCCTCCTGCTGTTCTGAGAGGTTAGGGTCCCTTTAAGCCCTGGCTCATGGGTGATGCGTGGTCCTCTCTCTGGCTAACCCAACAATATTCTCCTTTCGTGTCTTCCTGCATACAGCTCTTCTGCTCGCACACTGAAGTTAGAGCTCTAGAGAGAGGTATGTAGCTAGAGAATCGTCTAGAGTGAGGTAAACCAAATTTACATCTCCACCTGTGTACTCTCAGTTATTATGTAGACTCTCAGATCCTATTTTCTCAGCAATAAAAAGAAGTAGAATTGTCCTACCTGCCCATAGCATTGTCATAAGGAATAAATGAAATGCATGTCAGACAAATGCTTAGCTTAAGGCTTACATGTTAGCTGTTATTATGTCTTTTTTTTTTTTTTTTTTCAAGAAACCCCTTTCCAACTATTACTTGGCCCATCTTGCTAAAAATCTTATGAGGTGGAACACACAGAGATCATTAAAAGAATATCCAAAGTCAAACACATCACTCTCCATTTGCCTTGGGAGCCAAAGGGCAAACAGACCTTACTCTACCATCTTCCTCATCAAATAAAGAAGATTCAAGTGGGCCAGTGCTTTTAGATGGGATGGCAGGTGTCCGTAGTATAAGAAACCAGCAAAGGATAGATGTCAAACTCTTTGGCTTGGAGTTTAAGATCTTTCATGATCTGGCCCTCACCTGCCTTTGGGCCTCCTTGCCCTCTGCTCCTGCTCGGGGGCACACAGGGCAGGAAAGGAGAGGATGGAAATAGCAAAAGAGGGTATTGCTCAGCAGTCTCAACTCCTTTTAGAGAGCCTTCCTGGAATTCTCCCATCCCCATTCTCTGCTCCATATCTGTTTGCATCTCATTGGCCAGAAAGTGGTCATGTGGCCACACCTGGCAAGGGAGTCTGGGAAATGTAGTATTTTAGCTGAGCGTCGAATCTACGTTTGAATACTAGCAAATAAGGGGAAATCAAATAGACACTAGCATCTTTATCACTGTCCCCATGAGTTTACCCACCACGTAAACAGCCAGGGTGGTGGGGAAGGTTGAGGAGAGAATTTAAAATAATTTGGGAACAAAATGCTGAATTTCAAGGCTGATACTCAGCTTTCCTCTTCCAGTCCTCTTTGGAGACGGAAAATCAACATGGCCTATGGGAGTGGATGTTTTGACTTGGATTCTTATCTTTGCTTGTATGACTTTGGGTACCATAACAGCAGGGGATGGAATAGTGGCCTCTAAGGTTCCTACCATCCCTCTGATTCTAATGGAAGCATCCTTGCCTATACTGGATCAAGTTATGCATGTTTTGTTGTCCTTAAGCTTCTCACCACTGTCTTTGCCTCCCGTTTATAAACGTTTAAAAATATTCACTTGGCACACAGTGGGATTATAGACTCTCACATTTCCAAGATGAAAAGCAGCTCATGCATTATTCAAGAAAAATATTTATTATTGAACAAAGGGTGGGTGCATTCATCCCCTATTACCTATTCCAGTCTTTGCTCCCTTATTAGTAGATGTGTTCCGTGAAGATATTAATGATGGGGTTTGTAAACAAAGGCAAAATCAAACATTAGTGTGTTTAGATGGCAAGATTAAGAGATTACCATAAAATCATCAGATTACATGCCTGGGAGGTCATCTACTCCATCCAGTGCCTGGTCTTCTACCTATTCCTAGCAAGTGAAAGTTCAACCTTGATCTCTTCTAATGATGAGGACCTCACTATCCCAACCTCACTTTTGGGGAGTTTGTGAGGAAGCTCATTTCCTACTGGGCAGAAATCTCTTTCCCTGTGGCCTCTACTCCTTGGACTGAATTTCCACTTGGAACAATTCTGTTCTCTTTGCTCCATGATACGCCTTCAGTTATGTGTAGATGGTGATTATCATAACCCATCTGGGTCATCTCTTTGAAAGGCTAAGTATCCCCTGATTCTTTAGCCAACTGCCCATAGCAGAAAAGGAGAGTCAATTGGACCTAGTGAGTATTTATCAAAAAGTCCCCTCTTTACATCCCAGGCACTTTGATAAGCATGTTTATGGCTTGTAATACTTTGTAATTCAGTGAAGAATTTGTAGAGTATTCAACTATCAGGGTTCAAAATTTACTTCCACTCCAAACCTCTCTAGCCCTGCCTCCCATCTCTCTCCTTCCCACGCCCCTTCTTCAGCCTCCCTGGCTTTCTATCCCTCCAACACAGCAGGCTCCTCCCTGCTTCCGGGCCTTTGTGTATGCCATGCTCACTGTCTGGGATGCTTTCCCGAGATCTTCATATCTGCTGCCAGCTTTTCACCACACAGCTCTCAACTGAAAGGCCACCTACTCAGAGACGCCTTCTTGGACTTCGATCTAAACCCCACACATCCCATTACTCTCCATCCCATTACCCTGCTTTATTTTCTTGTAGCACTTTGCATGACATCGGTCCATTCAACAAATTCTTACTGAACACCTACTGTGTGCCAGCCATTGTTCTATAAACTTGTGCTACATTAGTTAATGATTCTTGCCTTTATAGAGCTTGTATTCTTATAGTAGAGACGGAAAATATACAATACATATATGGTTAAATTATCTGGTATGTTAGACGGAGTCGAGTTATGGGGAAAAAAGATAGAGGATTAAAAGTGCCAGTGGTGCCAGAACTGAATTACAGAGGGTGGCTGGGGTGGGCGTCTTTCAGAGATGAGATCTGAGCAAGGACAATTTTAACATGTGAAATAATCTTTTTTGTTTGTTTATGTATTTATTGTTTGTCTCGTCCCTCAAGGATGTAAGTAAGATCTGTGAGGCCGGGGACCATGTCTGTCTCATTTCTGTCTATACTCAGTGCCTGGCACATTATAAACATTCAATGGATTTTTGCTGAATGACTAGAATGACTAGATGACAAGATAAGAGGCCACGGCAGATTTTTTTTTAATTTAATCTATAATGTAAAATCCACCCATTTGTCACTTGGATCCTCCACTTCTTCATGTGATTTTGTTTTTCAGGTCTCACCTCCTTCTTTCCTTTCCCATAGGATGGCAAGAAGAAAGAATTACACCCACTTCCAGCTAACACAACCCGTGATGTGGCCAAGCAGAGCAACTGCTATCCTTCTCATTCTGCAGATAAAGAAACTGAAGCTCAGAGAGGCCCAAGGTCATGCAGGTTTAGTGACAGAAGATGGACTTGAACTAGAGTCCTTTCCACCAACAGGAGGACTAACAACAAGCCCATTCCCACTGGCTTTTCTGCCCCATCCTCAGACCAGAGCTTCCCCAAGCAGCACGGATGATGGGTCCTGCTCAGTGGACTCCCAGGAGAGTAAACTATTCATCATCTCCTCCAACTCTTGGACTGAGATGGAATTTTCCAGAGAGTGAACTTGCTGCTTCACAGTTGCGAACCACTCCAGTTGGGGGCAAATCCTGTTCTACCTGGTGGAGCCTCTTGTACAGAACCAACTAAGTGGGAAGCTCTGAATAATTGGCTTGTGCTTCTCAAAGCCAGTTGTTACCAAAACGAATCCTTCCTTCTGCCTCTTTTATGACATTTAACTAAATGAACTCCTTTACTTTCATATGTTTTCAGGGCAATAGCAATACTCCCTTACCTTTCTACAGAATTTTAGGATTTACGAAGCACTTCAGATGAATCGTATGATTTCAGTTCAGACACCACAAGCAAACCATTCTGTGATGTGTAAGAGCCCTTTTATAAATTGGAAACCCATGGTTGGATGTATTCATTTTCAAGTGACAGAAATCTCAACTCCAATGGGCATAAAAATAAAGGGAACTTATTGATATAGAACTGAAACATCCAGAGGAAATTTATACCAGTTTTGGGTGCAGTGAGGTCATTACTATTGGTTAATTTCTCTGTAATATTTTTTCAGTTATTTTGCAACTCAGATTCATCGTCAAGCTGGTTTCTTTCATGATTGCAATATGGTTGCAACAAATGACGCTCACACTTCCTCATTCACATCCACAGGGCAGAAAGAGCACTTTAGTGTCTACATTTCATACAAGAGTCTGGAGATTCGCTTCAGTTGCACCTCTGCAGGTCACATGCTCCTCCTGAACTGGGGACCGTGGCCAGGGGACCACAAGATGCTGCTTGGCTTCAGCCAATCAGAGCTCACTCCTGCTTCGGGGCTAGGAGTCAATTTACCCTAAAGCATGTCAATGCTGTTAGGGCAAGGTAAGGGGGTACAGGTGCTATCCAGGTAGCCAATGCGTTTTTACTGCAGAACGACATTATGATAGGAAAAACCGAGGATCGAATGATTTATTAAAGGGCATTTGGTTACTCAGTAAGGGAACAGAGGATGGAACCCAGACTCACATCTTTGTACTCAGCTCTTTCCAAACATCGAGTTCTCCTCACCCTTTGTCAGTGCTGAGTCTGCCATCTTCTCTTTGTCAGCAGAGTAAGATGTTAGGGATGAGGGAGGGCCTCCTTCGTGTCTTGCTGATACCCAAAATCCCACATTATTTCCTGCTTTGGGGGTACGGCATTGCTCATTCATTCATCCACAAATATTTCTTGAGCTGGGAACATTGGCTGCCTTGAACCATCTGGAAACTTGTCTTTTAATCAAGAGTCTTTTAGTTTTAAGTAATGGAAACCTAATCAAGCTAGTCTGAGCAAAAAAAAAAAAAAAAAAAAAATGGGGGGTAGTTTATTCTAAAAGTAGAGAATTCTCGATCTCATTCCCTAGTCTCCGCAAATGACAACATAATCTCCTATGATGACAGGTTCAATAACAACACACACATTGCTTATTGAAAATATTGATTGACCCTCCAGGCCTCTGCAGCCTGTGTGATGGCTCACGTTTGTCTTATATCTGGATTGAGAGAACTTCAGATGAAATCTAACCCCATTTATATGCTCTTTCTGCTAGCTCATCTAGTCTTAATTAGATGGATGTGTTCATGAAAAGGAAAGGGACTGAAAAGTTTCTCAGGAAGAAAAGATAGCGGATGAATCGGAAATCTAGATGGCAAAGTCTGCTCACCTCATTATCCAGCTTACATATTCAGTAGCTGTAACCTCAGCAGCGGGCCCATTTTGTACTGAGCTTGCATTCTGATTCTGGTCCCACAGGTGCAAAGCAAGAGATGACTGCAGGCTTCCAAGAGGCGTGTTGGTTTTATAAAATTTTCTCTATTCACTCTCATGTAAAAGCCGGGACTAGGGAAAAACTTCTCGGCCATTCGAGTATTCACACACTCTCCAGAGTCCGCGGGATGTCTTCTCTCTTCGTGTTTTCGTGAAGACACTGGATATCTCTCTCGGGGACAGTAAGAGAGTTGCCTTCCTCTACATCTGGATGAAATCATCTTGAATGAGACTTCCCAGTTCATGGACTCCATAATTTCTTCCTCTTTCCAGAAGGAGAGGAGACCAATGTCAAGATAACCTGAGTGGGTGGGTATCTTCCTCTACGAATGGATGAATTCCTGCGTTTCTTTCCTAGTGAGTTTTACTCCGCTCAAAATGTGCGGCATCAGAATCATCTGAGAGCTTATTGGAGATGTAGAACCGTAAGCTCCGTCCCAGCCCCTGAGTGGGAATCTGTATTTCAGTAATATCCCCACGTCTTTCACTTGCAAGTTAAAGTTTGAGAAGCGTTGCTGTAGAAACTGCTTCGATAGCACAAATGAGTCCTCCATTCTACTCATTTGATTGCTGATCTGTGACCAGAAAAAGGGCCAAGGTCATGTTTACTCACCAATGTATCTCTGTCTCCTATGTAAGGCCTGGTATAAAGCAGATATTCAGTAGTTACTGGATAGATGGATGGATGGATGGATGGATGGATGGATGAAGAAACTAGTTCCACTGCCTGTCAGAGAGGCCACCTGTCCTATTGGAAGAATACTGGGGTAAGAAGGAAAGGGAAAAGTCACTGAGCTGTATTGTTGTCATCAATATTTTGTAAGTGTTTACTTTGTGGGAGGTGGTTTACCTACATTATACATTTCACTTCCCATAAAACGAGACCAGACAGGTATTGACTGACATTACTATTTTATACCTGAGCAAGTGACGCAGCTACAGTTTGAAGCTGGAACAATACCTTTTCTTCCTGCTGCACTGCCGCTCAGTATTGTATGAATTTTGCCACCTGACCTCCTGGTCTCTGCTTTCTGCATCTGTGGCAGAGGCTTTGGTATTCTGCTCATCTTGCCAACAGATTCAGTCTGCAGGGGGCCTGCAACTCTGCCTAAGTGCTTTCCCCTGACCTCAGGTGCATGCTTGTCCCATGTGCAAGGCAAATCTTTACAATCCTATGAGGTAGCTATTGCTACCCTCTCCAGATGAGGAAAATAAGGCTCCGACAGATGTAGTGATGTGCTAAAGGTCCCCCAGCTGGTAATTAGTAGGGTCAAAGTTTGGACTATTCCTGTTTGATGTCATATCTCATGGTCCTTAAATCCTTGCCTTCCAAGATTGTTTGGATTTTCACCGGTGGTCATAGATGTGAAGATGCTTTTCCAAAATTGGAACTCCAATGGCCTTTATTATGTTTCTAGAATGGACTGACTTTGTCAAAATCTTTTTTCCCCAAGGGGGTTAGGATAAAGGCAACCAGGATGTGCGTTACAAGGGGTCTGATAGGATACTTGGAGAGTCCTAATGTTAGACTTCGAAGGGGCCAGAGGAAAATAGGAAAGTGCCAAGTCTAGGGATGGGAGAGATCTTGTCAACAAGAAGCAAGAATGATCTAGGTCCCTCTATGGACAGTTAATGTATGGTGCTTGGTACTGAGGCAAAGCCAAGGACTGTGACAGACAAGTGTGGGAGTAAGCAGAGGAATTATATATCATTCATTGCAGTCAAAGTTGAGCGCCTGGCATCCACATAAATAAATTCTAGATAGCAGAGTGGCAAAGAGCTTTTATCTTATATGCTAACTCTCACTGACAGTGGCTTTCTGGAGCTCCGTGTAGAGGGCAATTTCGAGGCTGCTTCTCCCCTCAGATCGAGAGTCGTGATTGATTAGCGATGTCTGCCTGGGGCACAGTATGGAGAGTGTTGGTACACATGCCACATGGAGGAACAGACTAAATTCCAATATAAGTCAGGAAAATTTTTTAAGTTAGGACTGAAGCAACGTTTACATTTTAAACAGGCTTCTACTTTTGAAGGAAATGGTTTCCCCTTGAAGAGAGTTTATCTTTAATTTGAACATATGTGGCCAAATCTAGGCAATATGCAAATTACAGCTTGATTAGGACTCTCTAGGGGCAAGAAAGAGAAAAATCACACAACTTACTGAATAGAATACACACAGAAGAGGAATGGCTCTCTTTCTTTTCCTGTCATGATGCCCTCTGTGTCGGGTGGGCTTTGACGAAGCTGAGTCTTATCACAACCTTTTCTGAGACTGTGATCTCCACCTCCAGGAACTCTGGCTTCTTGGTCTCATCCAAGCAGCAGTGACAAATCCTGATGGTTGCCAGGGGTCTGATAGGGTGACTTATTGTAGTAGGGAGAGGAGTCAGGGAGCACCCCCACAGGTCACCGTGAACTGTGTATCTGCCTGTGAGGAACGTTGAACACAAACTATAAATAATGCAGCCATTTCTGCCCTTGAGTTTGGAACTTGTGCCGAATTTGCTGCATCACATAACTTACTGGTGCTGAATGCAGACCTGCGTGGTGGGGAGAGTCAGACTCACTCATACTTTTAGTTTAACCCCTAATTGGTATGCTGGATTTCAAAGTGTCCTTGAAAAATCATCTTTTATCTCATGAGATGTTTTGAATTTCTCCAATGTTCAAAGGAAATTCAAACATTTAGGAGAAGTCACATGGAATAGACTTGTCGTGCATTCACATGGGGGACAAATCCTGCTCATATTTAATTAATAATTGTCAGGTTAAATGTTTTCTCCACACTGAGATTCTATAATAGGAAGTGGTTTTTCTGAAATGAGCCTTGCATTCAGCAGATTAACGGGAAGGGGGCTGATATCATTCTTCTAGTGTAAGAGATTGGTTTGGAAACTCAATTAGAGGGAATAATGCTACAGAAAAAGAAATGGAAAGTAGATTTCCTTGGGTTGGTAGTGGATGCCTAGAACTTAACTAAATAGAGAAGGTTGAGGCAGAGGCTAGGATCAGTGAGACAGAATGCCAAGATTGATTAGAAGTGTCTGCCCTGGGCAAAGAGAGAGAGAAAGAGTTCACACACATACGTGTCATCCCTTCTCCAAGAGGAAGTTATCTAGAAAAACAGGTGGAACAGACACCAACTGTCCTGGAAGTGACAAAGAATTGGGCAGGCTTCATCCTAACAGCTTATTACTAGGGAAAAATTTTTGACTTAGATAATAGCAGACTCCAAAAAAAAAGCTAGTCTCTCTCTCCATCCTCCAACTGTTTCCTAACAGGATGAGCCACAGGCATTGTTCAAGACTTCATGCAAATGAGCGTTTCGGGCAGAGGAGAGATAAGAGAGAGAAATGCTAATGCTCCTTTTGGCGCTGGGCAATGACTAGCAGAGCTATAAAAGACAATGCCGTGTGGAAGCACATCCAGAACGCGCCGTGGTTTTCCTTGGAATTTCCATCTCTCCTGGAGCAATTTAGTGGGAAGAGTTCATTCAACTTGGCGTATAGATTCAAATGCTGACTCCATCACATATTACCTCAGTAACCTTGTACAGGTCATTTGAGCTTTCTGAGCCTAATTTTCGTCGTGCGTAAATTAAGACTGAACATATAAAAACTTCTTAACTTACAAGGTTTTGCCAAAAGTGGAATCGACATGTGTGGGTGCAGCTAGCACGTCAGGCACATGGTTGTGTTCAACAACATGAATTCAGAAAGGAAAAGTGTATTCAGGGGCAGGCTGCCAGGGTTTTTGTTCCCATCCTTAAGGTCCTAGAGCCCTTCTTCTCAGAGGTCATGCCTTCCAGAATGTCTCCTTTCTTTTTAAAGGAGACATTCTGGAAGGCATGACCTCTGGTCTCTGTATCTCTGTGGTGTTGGTGACCTATTCACCTCTGTGAATTCAAGAGACTATTGCAGGAAAAAGCAGTGTGGTGGTTTAAGTTGATCGCAAAGGTGATGATTTTACCAGGCTGTCTAGATCATTGAATCCCCTTCTTTATAAATGCTCTGGATGTTGAGTTTTAGCTTCTTGGTTGTCTGCAGGTGGGAAAGGGAGACAGAGACTATCCCCTACCCATGTCCTTATGATGCTCCAAGGTGAGGATCACTGCCAGATACTTTCTCACCATCTTGTTCTGCATCTCATTTTGGAGGTTCCAGAGTCATGCAACCCTTACAGACCCAAGGAGAATGAGGTTTCCAGTAGAGCCGTAAAACGCCCCAGGCAGGAAGGAGGAGTGGGTAGGTATGTGGGAGGGGGGAGGGAGGCAGGGCCGTTCTTACCCAAGTGGCTCCATTAGCGGAAGGAATGTCTGGGCCCACCTCTCTTTCAGCCTACGGTGATTTACAAATTGCCAGCAGCAAATGGATGCAGAATTCAAGCTTTTCTGTTTCTGTTTTCATCACCCTCCATTCTGGTTGAATATGCTTGAGCTTCTGCAATAACAATACATCGAAATTGTAGATTTTTCTGCTAATATTATGCTGAAGACTGACCTATCATCATTGCATACTTGACCTTAGCTCTGTAGACACCAAGTCTACCAGGGTCCTTCCTCACTTTGGAGTTTAAACCACAGTGATTCTTTTTGTTTGTTTGTTTGTTTTTCCTGCTTGGCTATTGAGAAAGGACCAAGGCTGGCATCCTACTGCTGCCTCCTGCTTCTCCCTGTGTCCAGAGTCAGGCATCTGCCGGACTCCAGTGTTGGGTGTCTTTGAACATCTTGCTCACAGAGGGAAAGGCTCTGCTGCTGGGCCTCTCTGAGAGCACTGAGCCGTGGAGCCAGAAGGCATCACCCCACAGGCAATCAAGGGAGAAACAAAGCCGACTATTTTTTTTTTTCCAGGCAGAGGCCTTTGCTTTCTTTCCTCCTCTGGGGAAATTAGCTCTGGCTCAGGAGAGAGGGAAAATAAACAAGTCTAACCTGAAATATGCATTAGACTTAAGCTATTTTTGGAGGTTTCCAAGATTGAAAGTAGTCGAAGGCTGCCCTGTTCCCATCTGTCCTGGATTAACGTTCAGAGGCTCTGTCGGGAGGGCGATGGGTCTCATGCACTTGAGAACATGGAGCTGAGATTGGCAGTGATCTGTGAATCTGGTCAAAAGGACTGTGGTTCTAACAAGTCCATTCCTCTTCGTGACTGGCTGAGAGAGGAGGCAGAGAAGGAAGCTGTGTCAGCTGGGCACCATGGGTTTGGAATCAAGGGGGAGTCTGGGGACCTCCCTACCATGACACTGATTGCGTTTCCTTGTGAGTGACAAAGTGAGAGCTGTGGGCATGCTTTTATCCTGCTCTCTGCATCAGAAGGTGTGGGAGATCTTGCTCATCTGCATGAGGCTGTGAGTTTGCAAAGGCCAGGGGTTACCTCTGCTAGAGACTAAATGATTGTGTCCCCTGCAGACTCACATGTTAAAGCCCTAATGTGATGATGGTATTGTGGGGTGGGGCCTTTGGGAGGCAATTAGGTCCTAAGGGTGGAGCCCCCATGATAAGATTCATGTCCTCAGAAGAGGAGGAGACCTAGCTCCCTCTCTTACCATGATGTGAGGACACAGAGAGAAGGCAGCTGCATTAAAACCAGAAGAGTCCCTCAGCAGACACCAGAGCTCCCAGCCCTTTGATCTTGGGCTTCCCAGCCTCCAGAACTGTGAGAAACAAATGTTTGTTGTTGCTACCCAAATGGATTAAGAAAATCCCTGATCTCTCACTGGCATGTAGGAGCTCAATAATCTTCTTTGCTAATTATGGAGTCTTCTAGTGATAGGAAAGCATCTCTCCCAACAGCACATTTAATACCTAAAATCACATGTATTACATTAAGTGCTTAAAGGTATTCAAACTTAAATGGGTTCAATTCTATTCAAACACTTATACTGAGGACCTGCTATGTGCCAGATGATGGTGAAGAGGAGAGAACAACCACATTTCAACTGGTCAGTAGCCATATGTGGCTAGTGGCTACAACACTGGACAGTGTGGATGTAGAACATTTCCATCATTCCAGAAGGTTCTATTGGACAACACACATCTAGACCTTTTGTTCAATGTCAACTTCTTAATGAGTCCATGCTCAACTTCCTGTCTGTTCTTTATGGAGTTGTTAAGCATCATATAATCACTTCTCTTGTTTACAGAGATGTCTATAAAGTCACCACGATCTTTTCAGAGTTCCCCCACTTTTTTCTTTATAGCTCTTGTCACCATCTGTATTAGTCTTCTATGACTGGCGTGATTACCAAAAACAGTGGTGAAAAACACAAATTTATTGTTGTGCAGTTCTGGGGTCAGAAGTCTGAACAGGTCTCAGTGGGCCAAAATCAGGGTTTCAGCAAGGCTACATTCCTTTCTAGAGGCTCTAGGGGACCATCTGTTTCCTTGTCTTCTCCAGCTTCTAGAGGCCACCTGCATTCCTTGGTGCATTCCTTCCCCTATCTTCAAAGCTGGCAATGGGCATTCTCTGACCTCCTCTTCCATATTTAAGGGCCCTTGTGATTACACTGGGCTCACCCTGATAACCCAAGACTACCCCCCTCCTGATTCTACCCCCCTCTGATTAGCAACCTTAACTCCTCTTTGCCATGTAACCTAAAATATTCACGAGTTCTGGGGATTAGGATGGGGACATCTTTGGGAGGTCATTAGTCTGCCTACCACGCTACTTAATGTTCTAGAAGAAAGCACAGCAAGAGAAATAGAATTCATACGTGTGGAACATGAGTGGCAGGCGAGAGGCAAAACTCTGTGATTTGAAAAGCAGTGTAGGGTGAACAAAGGAGAGACTTTCTGGAGTCAGGCTGCCTGTCTTTGAGTCTCGCATTGTGACCTTGGACAGACATCCCTGAGCCTCAGTTTCCCCAACTGTAAATGACAACAATGACAGGAGCTGCCTCATGTAGTCATGATGAAGATTAGAAGAGATAATGCATGTAAAGGCTTGGCAGATAGTAAACCTTCAAATGTCAGTTACCATTTGGAAGCTAAAAATGCCTTCACATTATGATTTGAATGCGTTCTAGCTTTGAAAATAGCTCCCAATTCCATTTATGTTAAGAACCACATTCTGTTCTTCATTTCTGTGTGTGCGATGGCCCCCGGCAGTTGGGTGGTCATCGAGTGCTGTGTGAAAGGAAGTCCTGCCTGATCCAAAGGCCAGGACAGGAGGCCGGGTGACCCAAAGAGTCTCCCTTCTGCTGTATGCTAATAAGCTTGGGACTTGAAGGTCAAAAGCATGTTATGCACCTACAAATCTAAGAGAAATACCTTCGTCATCTTGAGTGCAGTGAAATTAGCTAGTGCCGACGTATTTCAGGCAATGTTTAGAGTTATAAGGGAATCTATTTGGACCGTTCTAATGATGCTTGTGTATTCTCTATAATAGTCTGCTAAAATAGCCACCCCTGTTTAAATGACCCAGAAATGGCAATTGTACTTACTACCTTTAAAAAAAAAAAAAAAAATGGAATAGGTAGTACATGCATATGGTGTAACATTTAAAGGGGTACACAGTATCAGCAATGCAGTTTCCCTCTCCAGAATTCACTACTGGTATTGGTTTCTTGTATGTCCTTCCAGATATGTTCTCTGCATTTATGCTCTGTCTGTTCTTCTCCCTCCACCCCCGGCATCTATGGTAGCTTACCATATTCACCATTCTGTACCTGTTTCCATCCCCCTTGTCAATTATAATATTATAACTTGGAGACCGTTTTATATTACTATAAAGCAGTATTCCATTTTCAGGATTTACCAACATCTATCTTACCAATCACTTATTTATAATGTTATCCCCGCTGTTGGGCTATGACAAGTAATACTGCAAATAATCTTTGTATTACAACATTTCATACAAGTCCAAGTACAACTGTAGGATAACTTTTCCAGCGGAATTGCTGGGTCGTATAATATGTGTATATTTCATTTTAAAGTTTGGCGTCACTGTTTGTGGAAATGTAGATTGGTACAGCCACTACGGAAAACAGTATGGACGTTCCTAAAAAAAGTAAAAACGGAACTACTATATGATCAGCAATCCCACTTCTGGGCAGATATCCAAAAGAAATGAAAGCACTATATTGAAGAGATATCTGAACTTTCATGTTCACTGCAGATTATTTAAAATAGGCAAGATATGGAAACAACTTAAGTGTCTATTGACAGATGAATGAGTAAAGAAAATATGACATATATATATGTAATATATGTATTATATATATAATGTTATTTAGCCATAAGAAGAAGAAAATTTTGCCATTTGTGACAACATGGATGAAACTTAACAGCATTACACAAAATGAAATAAGTCGGACAGAAAAAAAGCAAATATAATATCATCTTACTACATGTGGAATTAAAAAAAAAGCCAAACTCATGGAAACGGAGAATAGAATGGTGGTGGCCAGGGGCTGGGGGGCGGGGGAAGTGGTACGAACTTCCATGTTACTTAAACGGTACAAACTTCCAATAAGATTATCAAGTTCTGGGATCTGAAGGACAGCAGGGTGACTATAGTTAACATCACTGTATTATGTCCTTGAACGTTGCTAAGAGAGTAGATCTTAAATGTTCTCTCTACACACACACAAAAATTATAATTATGTGAAATGATGGATGTGTTAAGTAACCTTATTGTAGCAATCATTTCACACTATATACATGTATCAAATTTTAAAAAGTTGGTGCCAAATTGCTCTTTATAGATGTTTAGCAATTCATCGTTCCATTAGCAATCGTGAGAGATTTAGTCAACCAAATATGACTGTTTCCCCACAAACTCGGTTGTTAAAACATTTCGATTTTTGCCAATGAGAAGTTAAAAATATGTTATTATGGTTTTAATTTACATTTATCTTACAATTAGTGTAGATGAGCTTATTATTATGTGTTTAAGAGCCATTCATATTTTCTTTTCAAATGAAGAATACTTTGTCCCTTTTTCTATTGAGTTGTTGGTCTTTTTCTCATGGATTTATAGGATTTCTTTGTATTTAGTAAATGACCTTTTCCTCTGGCTTGCAAAACTGTTTTCCCCAGTGTGTTCTATCTTTTTAAACTTTGTGGTTATTAAAGATGGAAATTGCCTATTTGTTCAAATATACCTTTATTACATATATGGATTCTGAATTTTAAGTAGTCCTTAATGTTTTCTCTTCACCAAATTTTATTAAAAAATTATTCACTTTTTTTTTAGTACTTTAACAGTTCCATTATTTCATGTTTAAATCTTGGATCCATTCAAAATTTGTTTTAGTGCAAGGTGGGAAATAAGAATTTGACTTTCTATCTCTCCAGATGGTGTCCCAGCTGTTACCATTTATAATCTGTTTTTCTCCCACTGATATGAAAGCAATGCCATTACATATTAACACCATGTATGTTGGGCCTATTTTTGGATTTTGTCTTCTGTAATGCTCTACCTGTTGGGGTATATAATTGGTCTTGGGAAATCTCCAATGCTCTTTGTTCCAAGTCCCCCAAAACACAAGAAATGAAGTGCCCGCTCAGTTGGCAGGATTCTAGACTTTTGTGATGGTTCTATTTGGGACTAAACTCATGTTTAAGATGGTGACTAGTTAGAAATAAGAGCATAAGAATCAGAAACTTCCTCCCTACCATTAGGTGCAATCACATTCCCTCAGGATTCAATGGTTTCACATTGCCTCATTGGAAAGAAGAAATGAAAAATGAGTTGACCTCTTTCGTAGAGAACCAGTTGATGATAATAATGAGAATATTGATGATTATAACTACCATCCTGGTGGAGCTACGCAGTTTAACTATGTTATTTCATTTATCCTTTCAGCAACTGATAAATTAGCATTTTTATCCCTATATTACATAAGAGGGAAGGGAAGGGGAACTTATAAGACAATATAAAATAGAGATGAGATTTGGGACCTGGGTATAACTGATTCCAAGGCTAGTGTTACCCAATCTTCAGATTCTCAAAAGGAACCAGAAATCCAGATTTTTACGTGAAACCTTCCAATTTTTAGATGTCAATTATAAAGGCGATCGATATGTTCTTTAAAAGTCTATACTTAATTCTAAAAGTTTCCTTGTAGATAATGTATTAAACAAACATATCTATCTATTCAACCAAATATGATTCAGCAATGGAACATATTACTGATACCTGCATAAAATATGAATGAATCTCAGAAATCGTGTGCTGAGAAGAAGCCAGATACAAAAGGGCACGTATGACACATGTCCATTTATTTGAAATTCTAGAACAAGCTAAATTAACCCATGATGAGGCAGGGATTGACTGGGAAGGGAGTAAGGACACCTTCAGGTGTGGTAAGAATATCCTATATCTTCACAGAGATTTGGATTATACTGATATGTGCATTTGTCAAAACCTAGTGAATGTACACTTAAAAAGTGTATATTTCAATGTTCATTAACTGGATACCAAAAAGCCTGTTAACGACTATTGAACTCTAGTTAATGGCAATCATGTTGAAGTATTTAAGAGGAGGCCTGCAATTTGCTTTGAGTTGAGCGGTAAAAATAAAATGGGTTAATGGATAGATAGAGGAATGGACAAAAAGAGAGATATGTGATACATCGACCTTCGTAAAGTGTTAACGAATCAATGTTGCTGTATATTTGAAATTTTTCATAAAAAAAGTTGGGGAAAATTAGCAAAAAAAAAAAAAGAACCAAACAATAAAAAACTATGTATGAGCATAATACACACACACACACACACACACCCACCCCTGTGGGATAGATCTGGCTCATGGGCACCAGTTTCGATAGCCTCTGACTTTTACACTATATCATCATGCTTCCCAACCATCCCATCACATGGTGTCATCTCGGCATGTTGATTATAAGGGCATCGTTTCTGCGGTCAAGCTCTTTGTTCCTCCATCTACTTAGCATGGGGCTTGATGGATCTGGCATGGTTCAGTGAGTGAAGGTATGAGAAAATCCATCACTTGATGACATCATTAACATTTCTCCAACATGGCCTGTCTGAGATAAAAGTGAGCCTGGCCTCCTTCTCATTAATCAAAGGGAATGAAGAAAATCATTTTGGCGACACAGCTCCTTAGCTCCTTCTGCTAATTCATCTTGCTGCATCGGCAGTCACTCTCCACGTGGCATTTAAATTCAGAGGGAACAAAGATTAACCCAGAGCTGTCCTTTCGTTAGAGAACAGGGTTTAGAAAGTGTTTGCAGGCTGCCTCTCTGTTCCCTGCATTGGTCAAGCAGACACGATATTCACTCATCAGCAGCATTTCAGAGCAATTGGCTGTGTCTGGGTTGAATACCCACCCTGTGCCCCTGGATGTGGTTAGAATAATGGAGAATATGACCAAGGAGTGTCAGAGTCTTGGAGGCACCACAAGAACTGCAGGAAGAAGGGAACGGGGGAGAGTAATTTCTCTTCTAAACACACTCTCAAAAATGACACCTTTCCAATAGCTTTAAAAGGTAATTTATCATCATAATAGTTGTTAAGATTCCGATGCATACAAATGGAAGGAAACAAAGGTCAGTCTTGTAAATATGTGATGGATGCAACAGAGGTCAAACCTGCAGACATTTAGAGACTAGTCAAAAGGTAGCACCTTCCTATGGGCCTTTCCCTATGCTGATTGAATTAGCCACTGGAATAGCCACTCTCTCTCCCTGAAGGAGAATGCTGCGTCCTCCCTCTTCGGCCCATAAAATGTGAGCAGAAGTGACATGAGTCACTTCCAAGAAGAATATTTCAAAGTTCTTTTTTTCCCCTCTGCCAAAGCAATGTCCCAGATTGTGGCTGCTACAGCAGCCGAGGTCCCAGAGAGAAGAGATACGAAGCATAGCTACAACTGGCCCTGAAGGACATATAGGATGAGGGAGACACGAAGATTTGTTATTGAGAGTGAGATTTTGGAGTCATTTGTTACTGCAGCATAACCTAGCCCATTCTAACTGATACACTCCCTAACCAGTAAAGGAATCTCCTGGTCAGGTCCTGTAGAAAGGATCTTTTTGATAGCAAAACTTCTCCATAAAACTTCTGCCTAATTTTGAAATAATAAGAGCTCTGCAGTATATACTATCTCGGATAAAGATAAAGATAAGACAAATTAAGTGTGATTACGTACTGGGAGGGTGGCTGCTAAGCGAAGAAACCATGAGGGCTAGGGGAGATGGACATGGCTACATGGCTGTTAGGGACGAGGGGGCCTGGGGCAGTGTGGAGCAGTGGTCGAGGATTCAACAGACTGGGCTTGAGTCCTGGATCTACTCTCCACTGGCTGTGCGGCTTTGAAGAAAACCCTTGGCATCTCTAATCTTTTGTACCTACGAGGTAAGGTTATTGTGAACTAAGTCATATGGAAGAACTAAGTCAAATATAGGGCCTAACATGAGGGTTCATGTTGTTTTTCTTCTCTTCCTCCTTCTCCTCCTCATTGGCCTGAATAATAATATGGAGGAAGGGTGGGAAAGTGTGCGTGTAGCCTGAACAAGACAGGCTGTGCCTGCAGATTAAGAGGACTCCAGCCTGCCCCAGAGAGGGGCCTTCTAGTCAAAGATGCATTCGGATGGCAGCTTCGCCAGTCCCTAGTTCTCTTAAACTATTTTGGAGCATGGACCAAAGTGGAGTTGGGTAAAGACATGGATCGCTCCTCAAAAAAAGTTGTTAAATGCATGAAGCAGAATAATTAGAATTACGAAGGGACCCAATTTTACTGTTAGCAAGATATTAAAAAATACAAATTTTGGGGAGGAAAATACACAAACTTCTTTATTAATGCACTAAATCACTAGATCTATTGGCAGAGCTAACATCCTCAGTATTTCAGAATCCTGCTGAGTATAAATAGTATTTTGTGATGTCTGTGACAACTGTGACGTGATGGGGAAATATCTGTGGTTTCTCTTGATGACAAAGTCATAATAAGGTGACTACCATTGTGATTGGTTGTCTACATTCAGTTGAAAGAAATGAAAGCTTTCAGCTAGACGTTATCGAAGACCTTTTTCTAATTAATTTCCCGTTCAAGTTCATGGACCCCCAAAGCGTTATTGGTACACTATGAGAGTCTGCCGATGCCAGGTTAGGAAACTCTGCACTAGCTGGATTTTCTTAAGGAAGTCACATCACTTCTCTGAGCCTCTATGTCCTCATCTGCAAAATGGGTGCCTTGCCCTGTTCCTTTCTAAGCATGGGATTTGGATACGCTCAGGTGAGCACCTCTTGTGAGGTCTTGATTCCCTGGATAGTGGATTTTAAGAGGTAGCACTAAGGTAGAGGGATAAGCACAACCATTTGCCTCACCTCTCAGCCAAAGTCCCATGAAATGACAAGAGAGAAGGAGAGAGAGAGACAGAGGATGAAAATGAGAACATATAAAGCAACAGACTGGGCAACAAGAAAGAGTGGCGTTGACGAACCAGCACTCTTGAGGAATTCCTGACAGTTCAAAACCAGATCACGTACTTGGAGAAAGAGCCGTCGGAAATCACCACCTCAATAAAACATACTGAAAAGAATGTCTCATTTTAAGGAGTGCTTACTTTGTGCCAAGCTTTATTATACTTGCATCATTGACTTTAATGCTCATAAGACCCCGGTGATATCGGTTCTATTACCACGCCCATTTTACAGATGGAGAAACTGAGGCTCAGCAGGTTCAGGTACTTTGCCCAAGATCACACAGCCAGAGGGTGACAGAGCCAAGATGTCCGGCTGTGTGGCTTCGAAGCCCACGCATAATCTTGGGTACTGCACTCTCCAGGTAGTTCATTGTTGCATTTAATTCATATGCAGAAAAAAAAAACTTTTTTTTTTTTTTTTTTTAAAGCTCTGCTAGCATCTGTAGGCTTAAGAAACGAGGATGAAAACTGTTCCAGCGCCACTTCTGGGTTTAGGAAAAGCTTAAGCCGCACCGTTCTGCTTTAAGTACGGCAGAGCAGGCAGGAGCTGTCTGGCTCCGGGGGCTGTCAGGGGAACCCACGCTAATCCATTTAGGAATATCTGTGCGTGAACACAATTACCTCACCATTTCTCTTCATCTCCTTTTTTTTTTTTTTTGAACACCATTTGCCCTAAAAATACTCTTTGACATTATGCACAAACATCGCAGAGACATTTATTTGGCCCTGACCTTTATATGATTCTTGCTAAAAGAAGTCAGTGACACACAAATGGGGCTGAATTATTTATAGGCCCAAGGGGAAATCAAAGTTGCTTTTATTTCTATTGAAGGCATATTAGAAGGCTAAAGAGCACCAAATTAGCTCTGGCTTCTCACAGAGGGACTTGAGCTAGACTCTAGGGTGCTTATTAAAGTTGGGGTGCTCTTCTTGCTGGGTCTTTGGAAATCCCCATAAACCTGGGCTGTTGTTCCTTTTGAATGCTTTGTCAGGGGACAAAGGTCTGCACCCTTCTTGACAAGAAGCTACCTGGATGATGCGAGAGTGGAGGCCTAAGAATTGTTTAGGAGCTTAACACATCCACGGGGTTGGTCATTTTAAAATGTATTTAATAAGCCAACCACATTGATTGAACACCTACTGGAGACTGGGAGCTGGAAGGGAAGAGAGAAATTCATTAACTCATTTGTCCAGTGATCCGAGAAATATTTATTTAATGTCTTCTCTTGAGAGAAGGCACTGTTTCAGGCACTTGTGACATATGTAACCAGATTGATAGGGTCTGGCATTCATGAATGAGACACTGTTTCTATCTTCAGGGAACTAAGCATGAAGAGGGTCTCCATTATCATCATCATCATCACCATCACCATCATCATTTATTGAATGCTCATTATTTGCCAGGCGCTATCCTAAGTGTTTTACATGTATTAATTCAACCAATCCTCACTCTATGAGGTAGGAATTATCCATGTCACCCCTTTCTCATAGTTAAGGACAAAGAAGCTACAGAGTTTAAGTGACTCGCTCAAGGAGTCATACCCTGGAAGTTGTGAGGCTGGGATTCGAACCCAGGCAGTCAGCCCAATACATAATCTGCATTATTATAGAAGTGGAGTACGGACTACGTGTAAATCAGGGAAGGGGTGTTTGAACCGCATTTTCTAAGATGAGTACCAGTTTTTCAGGTATCCAAATGGGGCACAGGAAAGACAAGTCGTTTAACCTCTCTGCACTTCATTTTCTCATCTTATGATGTAAGGTTCGTGAGAGGAATACATGAGAAGTTATAAGCGTAAATGCCTTCTTCCAGGTGCTCGGTGGCAGGGGCTGAGTGGCAAGTGTCTTTCTTCTTCTCTCTGCTCCTTCTTGGTGCGTTCAGAGCCCCTAGCCTGATGCCATAGAGCCATCATATGAAGATCATACTTTTCTACATGAGCTGTAATGTGAAAAGCTACAATGAGAAAACAGAAGGCACCCAATTCATTCTTTTTAATTGTTTGTATCTTTTCTATGTGTGGGATGGGGGCAGACATTTGCTCTGGAACCAAAGTCTTGAGGCTTTGTCCATTTGGGGGTGGGAGGGGCATAAACAAGGCCGGACCTGTGCATCACATTTGTCCAGCCTGTACCTTTGAACTCACTGCTGGGTCTATCCATCTGGGCTGATTCTGCCTGACACCAAGCTTGAGCTTTATTCCATTTAGCTTTTTAGTGAGTACAAATCAGAACAATGGAAGTTTCCTTCTGGGGACGTACACTGCTTTCCAGTCATTTAAATTTACAAACAAGGGCTTCATGGGGAGAGAAGGGAGCCAGCGAGCCTCAGAGAAGCCCAGGAAGAGGTTGCTTCATATAAAAGCTCTTATATGTACGGGAGGGTTCCATGTTTGCACTGACTTGAAGCATCACTTGATAGCAGATGGTGGGTACTAATGCTGGAGCTGTATTATTAGCCTCCTTTTACAGATGTTGAAACAGAGGCTCAGAGATTTTACAGGACATGCCCCAAACCACAGAGCTGGTGAGTGGGCTGGGCTTCCAACCTTGGCCTATCTGATTCTAGAGTTTTGTTCTTTACTGCCAGGCTACCATGTAGAATAGATAAACCAGAATAGAGGCTGGTGTGTAAGAATGCAGCTGATGATCAGGGTAGCACCAAAGATATTTTGGGGAAAGTAAAAAGTACAAAAGAAAAGATATTCCATTCAATAGTACTGGACACCTGGTTATTTGCTGGAAAAAAAATTTAGGGCTCCATCCCATTATATATAAAATAAATTGCAGATGGATTAAAGAACTACCTGCAAAATAAAAACCCATATAAAAGCTCTTATATGTGAATAGCAGGGTGGGAAGGAACTACAGAAAAATGTATGAACGATCATGAGTGACTTATTTTTTCTTTGATATATTTTTATTTTTTTAATTAAGCAATGTGATATTTTAAAACTAGGAAAAACACAATAAATCAATCTTTCCACTTTCATTTCTTTTTTTTTTTCCTTTTGTCCTTTTAACTTCTCCGTTCTACTCCCTACTCCTCTCCTCCATCTTTTCTTCCTTGCCCTCTCCTTAAAGGAAAAGAAGGTAAAATGAGTTCCCAGACACTCTAGGGAAGATGAAATGGGGGAGCTGGGTTTGGGGGTTCGTCAAGAGACAGAGGAGCAGAAGGAACAATGAAGAAGGCAAATGAGTTGGGTGTTGTGTTGGGCGCCTTATGCTTTTTACTTCTTGTCATCTTCCCATCCATGCAGCTTCATAACTATTGATATCTTCCCCCTTTATTTTAATAATGAAGGACACGGAGGCTGAGAGAGTGGAAGATCTTTACAATGCACAGCAGAGTGACATTTGAGCCCGGGTCTGTGGGACAGCCTGGCCCAAGCTCCGTGTGTCCCTATACAGTCCCCTAGCCAGCATGAACATGTGCCATGTCTCTCAAGGGCTTCAAACCTTGGGAGCATCTCAGCTTCGGCTCCTGAGAATTGCCGTAAATCCCCCTTCTTAACACGGACATGTGGTGTTGTTTCATACCTGTGTTTAGCCTTCCCCTGTGGACTTCTCAGGGACTCTTAAAATGTGGAAAGCCCCTCTTAGATCCTTGAACTTGGGCTCCCTCTTGGATTTGATCAGGCAATTTCACCGTAATGTTTACATTTCAGCTAGGAAAAAAAAAAAAAGCTGTAATTCTCCCAGGACACATACTTGGCCCAGATTCTCTGAGGCAGGGACAATTCTATCTAGATGTTGCTGTCACAGAGTTGGACCCAAGTGGGAACAATAGAAGGACTGAAAGAGAAAGTGTGTAGCTGGCCGGGTGTGGGGCCGAGGGAAGGGGATTTTCTGTAGCAACACTAAGGAATATCTATTTATCGTATTTGTGACCTTGATAATGCATTCAACAAGAAATGATGGAACATTTTCAATGGGCCACATGGTAGAGAATTGAATAGTGAATAAATCCAGTGTCTATTTCCTCCCATCCACTGCCAACCCTGAGCTCAAGGTCAAGTGAAGAGCCTGTCCTGTCTACCACCCATCTTGGCCCAGGATGATGGGGGCAATACTGGAGGGAACACAGGGCTGGGATGAGAGAGGAGGCACTGAACCCAGAGGTGGTGACAAAGACCTCCCCTGACCCAACTCTTGTCAATCCCCTCTGAGCCCTCTTCTTGACTAAGCCTCAACCTCGGCCTTGAACTTGAACAAATACTAACATAATTTCTAAAAGTTCAAGGCTGCATCCCCAAGATGACTCTAGTGCCCCTTAAAGTGCTGCTTGAAGAAACTCAAGGCTGCCAAAAGAATTTACTGTTTGTTTTAGCCAGCACCTGAAGATAGGGCCCCTGTCCCCCAGCCTCTGTGGGAGGGCAGGAGGCTAACTTCCTTAAGTGCCAGTTAGCAAACACATAGGTTTCACATGGACCAATCGCGATTCCCACTTTTTGTAAATTTTCTCTTCTCTGCCTCTGCTCAAGCTCCTGCCGTTTCTTCTACCTACTCCCTCACTGATAATGGGAAGTGTAGTCATGAAGGATATGTGGAGGAAGGGGTACTGAACTAGGGCATAGCAGTAGAATGTCCCAGGCAAAGAACATAGCTCATGCATATAACGCATGGAACCCGAGGAAGTTTGATAAGGGGGCAAGAGTGAGTATGGCATGGAATTAGCCCCCTAAAAGAGCAGAAGAGCAGGCACCTTTTTCTGCGTCACTTGGCAGGTGTTTTGGAGTGAGTGCGTTTTCATAAGAGACCATGTCAGCTGGAGAAATGGAGACAGTTTCAAACCGGTGTGGAACCAGGATCAAGTCACGATGCGTAGTGGCACGTGATGAAGGTTAGTTTTCCTTCTGTTACTTCCCTTTTTCCCTTGTCTTCGGAGGTCTTTTGTGTCCTTCACAAAAGGGCCTCGTCTCTCTGGTCCTTGAATGGTGGAATTGCAAATATCGTGGCCCCTTGGCAGAGGATATACTTGGGGCTAAGAAGTCTTCTTTTATTGAATCTCACCCCATAGTTTTGTCCATTCTTATGATTCAGCACCAATGGAAGTTGGTATCTTCAATCCATAATACCTTTAGCTTCCTCAAGACATGTTGCAGAGTTTCATTCATGAGTTCATCATTTCCTTGCTGTCCTGTTTGCTGCTCCACCTGCCACAGAAAGACTCCTATCAGCCTGTTTGTAGAACAAAGGGGACTTGAGAGTCCTTTTCTCTTCTGGGAGGGTCTCTGCATGGCTTCTCTTGGCATGGGCAATCCTTGACTAGAGTGGATCCTTGAGTGCCAGATGTTACCATGTTCGACTTGATTAAGCTTCTGTTGAATTTCTTACTGACATTTTCAGGCACATATGTCTCTAATTTTAAGAAAACCAGTTATATGAAAGTTTGAGCATGTGGAATTGATAACCAGGCCCTAGAACTCTTTTTACATAGATTGAAAAACTTTTGGGATCAGAACATATTTTTTACAAGGCAGTCTCCACCGGCAGAGTGTAATGTTGCCACCCACCTCTAGCAAAACTAGCCATTTTTATATGAATGAAGAAATAGAGCTGAACTTCAAAAGTCGAAAATGAAGCGTCAACAGATTATGTGGCCAGGGAGATAATTTTGGTGTCCAAAGGAGATAATTCTTGCCTGGGAAGAGGAAAAAGGGCATATTGGAATTCATGCAAATTGCTGCAAAGCTCTGAAAACTCTTCGAAACACATCCGTTCTAGTGACACCAACAACAAAAAGCCTGGGACCTATTCATTCATAGTATTTTTTTCCCCAGGGTTGAATCGTTGTTGTTGGTTCCCCCCGCCCCCGCTTTGTTTCTCTGGGCAAACCTATCTACAATTGTATAAGAAAGTAAGTGAAGAATTTGATTTACTTCACAGATCCCTTTCCTGGAATATACCTACTTGCTAAGGCAATAAGAGGCTTAGATGGAGGTGAATAAAAATCTGTTGCTCCAAAGTCAAAATTATCAAAGTTGTCCGAAGTAGTGTCTTTTGATTGTCACTCTTCTCCAAGCCATTCTGGAGACCCAGTGTGGATACCAGAACAATCTTCAAAGAGACAGCCCGCTGCGAACATCAAAGGAACATCTGGCTAGGTTTGAAAGTCAGCTGCTAAAAATACCTCTATATGCCAAGACCAGTCACCCATGTTGGAAACTTGTCAGATTTCTTTTCAATAACCCCCCAGCTCGAAGTGTGCATATGACAACTCCTGAAATTCTACCAATGGTCCAAGAAATAAGAACCTGGAAGAAATGGGGACCTTCATCTCTGGCGCCCCCAGGTGGATGGGATGCATTTCTGAAGATGCTATTGGTCTCCAGTATTTCTTTCACTAAATTGCCCATGGCTCCTCTCTTAAAGTTTGAATATGATTAGATTATATCTTATGTGTTGAGAGCTAAGAGTAGAATTTTTGGCATCGTTTTTATGTAGGATTCCACTGGCCCTTGGGCTGTTTACTAGGACACTGTGCTTAGTGCCTTATATGTTACCCACTTTAAATCCACTTCAAACCAAAGGATTGGGTGTTTGTGTTCTCTTTACTTTATGGATGAGGAAACTGAGGCACCTTGAGATTAAAATCTCTCTCCAATCACACTGCGAGTCAGTGGTACAGTCAAGTTTACAGTTTTTGGCTATTATAAATAAAACTGCTATTAACATTTGTGTACAAATCTTTGCATTGACACCTGCTTTCATTTCTCTTGGGTAAAAACCTAGGATTGGAATGGCTGAGTCATATGTTAGGTGCATGTCTGAATTTTTAAGAAACTGAGAAACTTTTCAAATTTGTTGTAGCATTTTAAACTCCAACAACGTATGAAGGTTCCAGTTCTTCTATATTCTTGCCAATACTTAATATGGTCAGTCTTTTTAATTTTAGCCATTCTAAGAGTGGTGTCTTGTGGTTTTAATTTGCATTTCCCTAATGACTAATGATATGGATCATCTTTTCATGTGCTTATTTGCATCTGTATTTATTCTTTATTGGAGTGTCTGTTCAAACGTTTTGCTTATTTTTAAAAGTGGGTTATTTTATTGTATTTTTTTTTTTTTAGTTTAGAATTTTGAGAGTTCTTTATATAACCTGTAACTTTCTATTTTTTTAAAAATTTCTTTTCTCTCTTTGCTTCACTTTGGATAATTTCTATTGACCTGTCTTCAAATTTACTAATTCTTTCTTTCATCATGTCCAGTCAACTCTTAAGTCTATTGAATTAATTTTGCATTTCGGATATCATACTTTTCATTTTTACGAGCTCCCTTTGATTCTTTTTCTAGAGTTTACATTTATCTTGTGACTTTTCTCCATATTTTCACTCATGCTGTTAACATTTTCCTCCAAATCCTTTCACATACTTTATAATAGTTATTTCAAAGTTCACGTCTACTATCCTCATCATTGGTGTCATTTTTTGATCTGTATCTAGTCACCTACTTTTTTCTTGATTTTTTTTTCACTTTTTTTGGCCTTAAAAAACCCATGCTGTTATTTTTTATTATATACCAGAATTTATATGTATAACGAGACTGAAGTTGATGATAATTTACGCTACAAATGCCTCAGTTTCTTCTCTTTCAGGCAGCTAGCATAAGGGGTTAGTCTCTTCAGTTAATCAGAAGTTAAGCTAGTTGGGGCTGGTTTGTTGCTTTAGTTTATTTCAGTTCACCTCTGATTAAATGTCTTGAAGATGGAACCAGGACACTCCATCTAGCAGATATTTGTGACTTAAGAACTGCAAAGTTGCAGGATCTAACTGCTTTCCAGTCAAGTCCCCAACTTCCTGTATCAATCTTTACTTTGAAAATGTCCAGGAGGTGGGGGAATGGGTCTGGCTCCAAAGGATCTCAATCCCCATGCCTGTCCACAAACAGCTATTAAAATTTTGGCAGGTTTCCTCTTTGTCCCATCAAAGTTCTCTTTTATATCTTTGACTTTTAGTCACATAGCTATAAAATTTTTTCTCAAGTGGCTTTTATCACTGTGATATTTTATCTACCATTTTTTTTCTAAATTCTTCTTGGTCTTTTGTTTTCTCCTCTTTTGCTGTTATATAAACTTTTCTTTGAACTATTATTTATTTTTAATTTTAAGAGATCTCTTATCTCCATTATCTCTCGGTGATTATGGAGAACTCATCTTCTGTTTCCTTGGTTGATTCCTCTCATAATCGATGTTTTAAAAAATATCGATAGCTCTTTATCATACTCCATTTCTCTCTCTCCCTCTCTTTTTTTTGGGGGGCGGGGAATAGATCTCATGCTCTTTATTTTCTTTTTAATTATAAATTAGAATTCACCTAGTCCATTTACTGAAGAGCTGGGCCAGTCTGCGGCTGCAATATCTAGTTTAATTTTTAGCTTTTTGCACTGTGGACACATTCCCCATCATATTTTGTGCTGATAGCTAAGCTGTTTCATTCCCAACCTCTTCTTGTGGTCACCTGCCAATGCCAATTTCTCCCATTTCGTTTCACTCACCTTCAGTCCAGCAGTCTCCCTGGCTAGGTCACAGGCAATTCAAATGGCACGTTAGCTGAGTTTTACCTTCGATTCCCCCTTCCTGACCACCCTGAGGGGCCTCCCCATGAGCGTGACCCATTCTGATTAGAGATTATTTATTTATTTTTGGATAAGCCTTTCATATCTGTGACATTTATTTTCAAGGAAATTGGTTCCCTGCTTGACGTCTGAGGAGGACTTTGTTGAGATTCAACATCACCAAAAATAATGATAATAATGACAATAGCAGCTACTCGCCGCCAGGTGCATTGCCTGCTTCATCTCTAATCCTCTCAGCAGCCCAGCATGGTAAATATTATCTCCGTTTTGCAGATACATTTTATTTATACCCCCACCATGTTCCAGGGAGGTTTACAGAAAGCTTTGTAAGGATTCATAAAATACAGCGTTGTTACGAAAGGTAAAGCTAGAGAAACAGTTTTCAAAAAAACAGTGTGAAAATGGAGTCTCACTGCATTTAAGAACCTTGCCTGCAACCACCTGAGTGTTAAGGAGTAGGACTGTGATTTGAAACCGGATCTTTTGACTGCTAAAAGCTCGGACGTTTGTGCTAAGCCAGATTGACTCAGGCTGAGCAAGGAAGGAGAAGAGACAGGTGAAAGTTATAGGTCAAGTATCATGGGGGATAGTCTGAAAGTGGGCTTTGGAGCTGTACATGCCATGCCAACCACAGCTGTGATCAGGAGGGCTGTTTCTGAAAATTACCACTCTCAGGAGACATGAGTGTCACTCTCGCCTCCATGACCCACTGGAATAAACGGTCAATGAGTTCCTTTTCAAAAGCAACTCAATGGTATTTATTGAGCACCTGCTGCTGGCAAGCCAGGCACTGATAGGTGTGGTGGTCCAGATGTGACAAGACAGGCATCATTTCTGCCTTCGGGGAGCTCCTCGTCCAGTGGGTAAGGCAGATGTTAAAGAAATAAATACACATGTAATAAACAAATGACAAGTGCCATGAAGGAAAAGAAGTCGATTGAAGAGGAGACTAGCATAGGACTAATTTGGGGTTGGGGGGGGCGTCAAGGAATGTCCTGTGAAGAAATGCCATATGAGTGGAGAAATTTTGGTTGACACCTCTGTTGATAACAGAGCTTTTTTTGGGGGGCAGGGGGTGGGAATCCCATTCATTCCATGTGAGTTGGATGCTATTGTCCGCTAATCTCAGATGTGGCCTGTCTTCGAATCTTCTGGCCACAGCAATGATTCATGGCTGGGCACGTGGTCTGAGAGAAACCAGAATCCATCCTGGGCTCCTCCTCCAGAGCCATCTGAGAGGATGCTGCTGCCTTGCCAGTGTGGTTCCACCTACAGCCACACAAGAAGCCGGGGCTTCTCAACCATCCTGGACCTGCGTGGAGAGACCGGTCAAGAGACGGAGAAAGGCTGAGCACTGATGGCATGAACTGAAACCCCATATTCAGCCTGACTTTTTAGTTACATAAACCGATGAGTTTCCTGCTTTTGTGGAGCGAAGTTATTATGAGTTGGCTTTCTTTTATATATATCTAAAAGGAGCCTACTGCAGATATGAAAAATAATAGAAATTAGCCATAGACATTGGGAGAAAGAATGCTGCAGGCAGAGGGAACAGCAGGTGTCAGGGGGCTGAGGTGAGAGGAAGCCCGATGTCATGGAAGGAGGCCAGACTGGCTAGATGAGGGGGACAGTACAGGGCCCTTGGACTTGCGCACTGTACAACGTTGCCTGGATGATGAGTGAAGGGAGTTGGTGGAGGTACGGGGTTGAATAGTGTCCCCTCAAAATTCATGTCCATCAGAACCTCCAAGTGTGACCTTATTTAATTAAGATGAGGTCACGGTGGATTAGGGAAGGCCCTAAATTCAATGACTGGTGTCATTCTAAGAAGGACATGTGAAGACCCAGAGAGACACCGAGAGAAGTCCAGGTGATGGGAGGCAGGGACTGGAGGGATTTCCAGCAACCACCAGAAGCTGCAAGAGGAAGGAAAGACTTTCTCCTAGACCCCTTGGAAGGACCATGATGATAATAATCTGCCAACATCTTGATTTCTGCCTTCCAGCCTCTAGAACTGTGAGAGAATAACTTTCATCTTAAGCCACGCTATTTGTGGTACTTCCTTATGGCAGCTGAGGACATGGATACAGTGGGTAAATATCCCGGCTTCCTTGTCCCCAACAGGCATGTCGCATAGTCACTGTGATGGTCCCCAGCAGGACTGAGCTCCAGTCACCCACAGGATAACCTACCTGCTCATTAATGCATCCTGTGCTGGCCCTTCTCCTTCCTCTGTCTCTCACTCCTTCACTTTGCTTCTTGGGATCACCTCCCAAATAAACTCCTTAGGCCCAAATCCTTGTCTTAGAGTCTGCTTTTGGGGGAATCCAAACGAAGACGATGCCAGTTAAGCCAGTGGCGGCCTGGTGGAGAGGGCCTTAGGGCGAAGCGGGTGAGGCTGGCAGCAGACACGTCATCGAAGTCTTCGTAGACAGATTAATGAGTTTGCATTTAATCCTGAGCATCACAGGAACAACTAGAGCAGGGAGTGATGTCTGGTAGTCATTTCTCAAGGATCCCACTGGCAGTGATTTGGAGAACGGCTTGTAGGGCCACGAAACAGTCGCAAGGAGACCAGCTGCAGTGGTCCTTCTGCTTTATATCATTCATGATCTGAGGCTGAGGTCCCCACTGGGGATGGTGCGAGATCCGCAGCAGGCACGGCGAGATGCAATTTTTCTCCCCTTGAATCTTGGGGACCTCTCGTTATGCTGTGAACTCCTTTAGTTAACACTCAATTACCTCTCTTCACAGACAGACAATGAACAGCTGTCAAGCTTGTCTTACAAAACAAGACAATTTTTTCCCCGTTGAGGTAGCTCAGGATTGGGGTGAGCAGAGGAGCACTTGTGGCCGTAATGGGATATTCTGGCAGCGTCTCTGCCAGCCCCGTTTTCAAGTGAGCGGTAATTTCCCCACTGTCATGGGAGGCAGAGTGGGGAACAGTGAGCCAGGCAGAGGCGACCGGTTCCCATAGCCCTTTCAGAAGGAATCCTAACTGCAACCCCTTCGGAATTTGTGTATAGTTTGTATTTACAGTTTGATGGGATATGTGGGACACACTTTTACCTGAGATTGTAAGTTAATTGCATCAATTGGGAAATGGTTTGATCCAGAGTTTAAACGCTGGAAAGGGAGGGAAAGATTATCTAGCTATAGATGGAATGCTAGGCACATAGCACGTACTCAATAAATCCATTCATCTGTACTTCTCCTTCCATTCTTCCCTTTCTTCCTCATCCCCTTCCCGCCCTTCCCCGCAACTTTATTTTTTTTGTGCCTGAATCATCTTACAATATACCTACTAACTACTGTCCGGCCTCAGTTTAAATGCTGCCAGTGACGGGGAAGTAACTCCTTCTCATTCAATTCCGGTTCAGCTTTGACAATCTCGCTGTATCTCCTATCTACTGGATCTAATTGTACTTCCCAGTGATCCCAAAGAATGAATCTTGTTTCTACATGAGTGCTTCTCAAAACATTTGAAGACAGTGCTTATATCAGTCTCTTTTCTTTTTCGTAGGTAAAAGAATAAAGGCAGTTCTTCAACTTTTCTGTCTGCTCTCCTACAAACAAGTTCCAATAATCCTTACCTTTTTAAAAATAGTAGCCTTGACTCTGGATGTGAGATCTCACCGGGAGAACCAGACTTGAACCATCACCTCCTTTCTTCTGAGCAATGTATCACTGTTAATGCAACCTAAGATAATATAAGTCTTTAAGTATTTTCATTTTTAAGTTTTTGGGTGGCTGCCACTTTATACTACTAGCTAATGTCTAGATTAGCATAGACTAAGACCCTTGAACCAGGAGTGGAAAAACCAAATACTGTCAGAGGCCAAACAGGTAAGGCAAATGAGCAAAACAGTCTGGATGAGGTTGTGTTTAACTGAACAGTTCATGTCCGTTTCGTAGCAAGCAGCAGCTCTCAGTTCCAGCTAATTGTTGCCATCCATGGTGTAGGCTCTGCATTAAAAATTAGGAACTTCTGCCTAAAAATCCAGATTTGCAAAAAAAAAAAAAAAAAAGACAAAAAACAAAAAAACCTTCAAAGATCTGGCAATCTCGCACTCATGTTCTAGCGTGGCTGGGGCTAAGTTGTGGCTGCCAGATGCCCTTGGAAAATCCTACACAAGCAACCAGAAGGCACTGGACCACTTTTTACGTGACCATGCTGACTTAATCTGTCAAATGGGGTAGGCCAAACGGCACCCAGGAGAGGCTGGTGCAGTGAGGCTCAGACACTCCGTTCCCTGATGTCATTTATGAAGCGATAACAAGGACAGAGGCCCCATCTGGGGTGTTCTGGAGTCTTTAGCAACTTGCACTTTATTATGAAAAATTCTACAAGCTTATTACTTTAGCATCTCCAGTAGAGAATGGAAGGGGAGACGTGGTAAACAGGCATATTAAATATATACCATAGGGTTAGGGAGAGATAAGTATTAGGATGGAATGTAAATCAGAAAAGAGGAAGGAGAGGTGGGGTAAAGGGGGGCATTATTCATATATGAGGGTCAGGGAAGGCTGCTCTGACAAGACGACTTTTGACTAGAGGGCTGATTGAAGGGAGCAAATAAGCCATGAGGATGCAGGAGTAAAGAATGTTTTGGCAGCAGGTGCAAAGGTCCTGAGGTCAGAATGCTCTTGGTGTGTTTGAGAAGCATTGGAGGGCCTGAGGCTGTGGACACAGTAAGGAATGCGGCAGTGTTGGAGGCTGAGGTGGGAGGAGAGGGCAGGTGCCACATCGTATGGGGTCAGACAGGCCATGGCGAGGAGGCTGACTTTTAAGTGTGATGTCAGTATTCAACAAATATTTGTTTACTGAGCTCCTTCTATGGGCCAGGTGCTGTGCAAGGTGTTAGAGACACATCAGTGAACAAACAGATAAAAATTCCCCCTGCCCCGCGGCTTAAAATTTAGCGTGTGTGTGTGTGTGTGTGTGTGTGTGTGTGGTGGTGTGTGTGTGTGCGCTGCTGCCACAAGGTGGTATGTGTGTAGCATATAATAAAATATACATGTAGCATATATAGTATGTACATAAAGAAAAATAAAGCAGGGAAGAGAGACTGGCATGATTTCAGGCCAGCATCCCAACCTCTCTGAGCCTCAATTTACTTATCTTTAAATAACTCCGATAAGTATCTCCTCTTGCCATTATTGTAAGCAACAAGAGGGTGTTACAGGCTCCGCTGTATCCTCTCAAAATCCATATGTTTAAGTCCTAACCCCCAGGACCTCAGAATGTGACCTGATTTGGAATAGGGTCTTACAGAAGGAATCGAATTACTATGAAGGCCTGAAGGTGGGTCTTAATCCAATGTGACTGTGTCCTTATAAGGAGAGGAGATTAGGACACAGACACACACAGGGGGAAGGCGATGTGAAGACACAGGAAAAAGACAGCCAACTGCGAACCAAGGAGAGAGGCTCGGAACGCATCCCACCCTCACGGCCTTCGGAAAGAACCAGCCCTGACGACACCTTGATCTTGGACTTCTGGCCTCCAGAACTGTGAGACGATAAATTTCTGTTGCTTAAGCCATGGGACTTTGTCATGGCAGCCGAACAAACCGACACAAAGGGTTTGTGTAAATTGTTTGGTGTCTGGCAGCGGTGAGCATTATGCTGGACAAATGGAGGTGGTTGTTATAACAGAGGTATAGCCTTGCCAGTCAGTCCCACGACGACTGTTGTTCCCTTTTCCTTCCCTCCTCCCTTTAGCCAGGCCTGTTATAAAGGAAACTGCCAGTCAAATCCCTGTGGGTTCCTCCCATGCCCCTCCCACTTTTCTCAGGCAGGTGGCTCCAAGAGGGAAGTTGGGCTCCGCCTCCACGGTATCTGGCTCTAAGAAGCTCTCAAGTCTCAGGGTAGAGAGCAAAGCTTTCCACCTGCTGTAACTCTCTGGGGAAAACCACCGCCTGACACTTCTCTATGTCAGCTTTTCTTCGAGGTCTCCACGCCAAATAGCTACAAGCAGCATCCTTTACAACCTCAGTGACAGATCACCACTTACGTGAGCAACTGGGCTGCGTTTTCACAGGTGTTACAAGGAAACGGGGTTTGTAATCCCCTCCCCGAATCACAGACCGTGCTGCTGGTTAGACACGGAATGGTCAGCACAGCTCCTTAGACGTGGGCGAGGAAGAAGAGTCCTTCCTGGACCACAGCCTGACAACCTCTCCGCCCCCGCTTCCGACTCCTCACCTTTCTATGATATTCTACACCTGTTTCCTCTGTTGCATCAGATGGATCTGGATGTTTCTCCAGTGGCGACTATCGGTGTGCAACAAAAAGTTCTTTCGTACCTTGACCGCTGGTTTAAGTCCCTGCAGAGATTAATGAATGATGAGGCTACTGCGGCTTCACTCCCTTGTGGCCCAGGAGGGAGGGGAAGCCGAGGTGCCTCAGTGCTGACGTCAGGCGAAGCCATGTTTTAAGCCTGTCCGCTTGCCTGCGACTTGCCTTCTCTAATTTATTTCACACATGACTGTCAGACGGGTTTCTCTACAGATGCAGAGCCCACCTCCCCGGACCACTCTTTAAATCCCCTCACTGGATACTCAGTCCTACGGGGCTCAGAGCAGGCACTTCAGCATGGCATTCGAGGCCCCTGGGCCGATGAAGTGTCTGCCGCTCCAGCTCACCTTTCTCCACCCTGATGAGGGCGTTCGTGCACACCTCCGTTGTTTCTCACCTCTGTGCCTCTGCAGGTGGGGTTCCTGCTGTCCGAATGCGCGTGCCTTTCATGCACTAGTCAACCTTTTTCGTTCTTGAAAATTTTGCTGAGTCCCCGTGTGGCCTTCCTGGAGCCTTCTCTCTCCCGACAGTGAAAACCTTTCTTCTCTGTAATCGATGCTCCCTTCGTACGTGCTTCTATATCCAGTTGACCCTTGAAAGACACGGGTTTGAACTGCCAGAGTCCACTCGTAGGTGGATTTTTTCCCTTCGTATTCATGCGTTTCACACCCGTGCATTCAACCAACTACAGATGGCAAACGGGAATCCACTCTCTGACGTCTCCGGTCTGGGGCCAGCATTTGAATTTATGCTACGGGAAGATCTTCACCTGCTGCCCTAGTCCTGCTCCTTCCCCAGGCTTCCCCATCCCAGAAATGGTGACTTGGTATAACATCCGTCACGGAGAATTTCCAACACACATAACAGAGGAGTGAATGGCGCAGTGAAAAGCCGTGAACCTATCACCCAGCTTCCCCAACGATCAAGGTTTGGCCAATCTTGTTTCATTTCCCACCCCCAAAAGGCTTCTCCTCCCATATTATTTTGGAGCGAATCCCAGAATTACAGCATTTAATTTATAAAGTTTTTGGTTTGGATCTCCAAAAAGTAAAGGGAATTAGGAATAGGTAACTACGCTACCATTACCACATCTAAGAAATTAATAATTCTTAAATATCATCCAATATCCTGCCAGTGTCTAGGAATTATAATGGCTTACTCTTCCCTCACTGTCCTCCCACATTCAATCTGTCAGTCTCATCATCCTGTCAATTCAAGACCCATCCTGAATCCATCCATTTGGCCACCTCTGCACGACCTCCACCCCTAGCCTAGTCCAAGACAGTCTCTGACCCAGAGAACTGCACATTCTGACATGGTCTGGCCTCTTTTTGACCCCACCTCTTACCCCGCCTCCCTCATCCACTCCACAGCGGCCACAGTGGCCAACTTGCTGGTCTGCAAATATGCCGAATGCTTTCTCTCCTCGGGCCCTCGCTTTGGCTGTTCTCTGGTGCTGGAATTCTCTTCAACCAGATATGTCCTGGGCTCCATCCCAGTTTATACAGGTCACAGGCATATGCCCCTTTCTCCCAGTGGCCTTTCTGACCAGCTTCTCTCAACTGCCTTTCGCATCACTCCATCCTCATCTCCCATCCGTATCTCTCTCTGAAATCAGGCCTTGTGTGTCATATGTCGCCTCTGACTTATTATCTTTCTTTCCACACAATGGACAAGCCAGGCAAAACAGGGATTTGGCCCATCATTTGCTCTCTAGTCACAGTATCTAGGGCAGCCCTAGCATGCATTCCATCCTCCACAAATATTTGCTGAGAGAGTGGATTTCCTGAGTAGAGTCTTCTGCCCTAGATAACAGAGGCTGTACAGATTGGTACCCAAACAAACAAACAACACTTGCCCCCATCAAAATAAAATATCCCAAATATTGGGAGATCTGATCAAAGACTCAGCCAGATGTGGAGAGCAGTCTTAGTGGATGATTGTAAGGACAGGGCAAAGGCGTCCTCATGGGGTTAGAGGCCTCGCCCACCCCAAGGAAGCTGGGAACGACTAGAGATGGTCTTGCCTCGGTTTGCCTACTCTCCCCATCTCACTCCCTTTGTCCCATCTCGAACACATCTCCAGCCTCCCATCGTAAACGAGGCTGGCGAGTCCCAGTCATGCCTCAGAAATAGCCTCCTCCGGAGTCCACTCCAGGACCCCGGGAAAGAAGGGGGAGAATTTCCTTTTCCAAAGATACATTAGCTGTGGCTAGAGCCCAGAACCCTCCAGGCCTGGGGAACTGTGAGTAAGGGGTTAATGAGGTGGGGCTTTAGCAAGCACCAGAATCTCCCTGAAATCCATCGAAGATGAGAAACAGCCAACTAGAGCTAGTCTGGAGTTAAGGGTTCCCATCTCTGTTTAACGCTGCTTTGAGCAAACCCAGGTGACTCACTATCTGAAGCTCTCAGCCACCCTTGTTAATCGCGGCTCAACAAAACCTGGACTAGAGGTGAAAATAAAAAGAGCTTCATGCAGGTCGAAAGGTAAAATTAGCTCTGGTGTCAAGAATTTAAGCCTCACGGTTGGGTAGGGGCATCATGAGCGGGGGAGTCAGAGACTTGCATATTTGTGTCCTAGTGTTCGTGCGGGTCATTCGGAGCAGCAAAAGTATATTGCACATGCAATTCGTAACCACGAAATAATCATAACGGACACACTGCATGCGTTTCCCAGCACTGCTGTAACCAAGGGGCACAAAATGGGTGGCTTAACACAAGACATTTATTCTCTCATAGTTCTGAAGGTCGGTAGTCTGAAATAAGGGGTTGGCGGGGCCATGCTCCTTCTGAAGGTTCTAGGGGAGAATTTGTTCCATGCCTTTTTCTTAGTTTCCGGTGTCATTGGAAATCCTAGGTGTTCCTTGGCTTGTGGACACATCCATCACTCACTCCAGTCTCTGCCTCTGTTATCCCATGGCATTACTCCTGTGAGTTTGTGTCTGTATCCAAATTTTCCTTCTCTTATAAGGGCACCAGCCATATTGGATTAGGGCCCACCATAATGGCCTCGTCTTAACCCGATTACATTCAAAATGACCCTATTTCCAAATAAAGTCACCTTTACAGATATTGGATGTTAGGGCTTCAACCTATCTTTTTGGGAGACATGACTCAACAACCCATGACACATGCATTCCCCAGGGATCCCCTAAACACCTACTGCATGCATTAGAGGACAGCCTTGTCAGTCTTAAGACGAATGCTGAGCTTGACGCTTTTACCTACACTAAGACATGTGCTCACTCATCCCTTTCAAAGGTGGGCAAATCTACCCGTGATGCCCGCCCGGGGTTGTGGCCACCGAAATCCATTCCACCTTGTGGTTCTTGCCCCAAGGTCTTAGAGTCTTAAAAATGAAGACAGCTCATTTTACTGGCAGAATCTTAGAGGGTTTTAGTGGCTGCACAGATGACCTTCCCAAATGGCAAATCAAAGCGTGTTCTGGACTACACCTCAGAGAGAGGGAGGCTTCTCTGTGGATTCTTCCAAATTAATCATCAGTCCCAAGTCCTCTCCCACCACCCAGGCCCTTCTCTATATAAGGTCTCATTAATGTAGAGAGGAGCCAAGAGGATTAAAATGTTAATCAAGCCACGTTAAGAGAATGTACTGTGCTGATCAGCCCTGCATCCAGGCCAGGACACCTGCAGAACAAAGGGAGATTTCTGAGATTGCTGACAACCCATTCCCCACACCTGTGAAGTGGAAACAGGAACCAAGAGTCATTCCCTATGGCTAAAACACTGGGGAACCTATGGTTTAAAGGCTGGGAACCGCCATCAGGCCTTCTGCTCTACATAGTCTTACTTTTTCACAGCTACATAATCTTCCCCTTCCTCACTGTATGTCCATATCAAAGGAAATGAGAACTAAAGAATGACCTATAAACTGAATTCCCTGAACTCTCGGGTCCCTCTCAGTGCTTTGATGAGATGCCAGGAGGTGTGCCTGGGGATGTTGAAGGGCCATCTGAGTCCTTCACTATGTGGCCTTGTGTGATCTAGCCCTTGTTTAAGTCTTTACCTCCTGCCGATCGCTGACAGAGTTCATTCAACATTGGCTCAGGATCTATTTGACCTTCTGCTTCATGCCTGGATCACGAGACTCCCGCAGTGAACAAAACAGACCGAGTCTCTGCTCTTTCGAAGCTTATGTTTTATGGGAGCTAACAAAGAACCAAGGAATGAATGAGCCCTTACTGTTGGCTACGACCATCTATTTTCCTCCCAAGATGTGTGATATTCCAAATATCTTGACTGTGACCGTTGGCCCCGTGCCATCTATAAAAAGATGGCTGTGCCTCCTGCACACATACCCTCTCTGTCTGTGCAACAGCCACATCTATCAGAACAAAGGGGAGTCATTAGCAGGGTTGTTCTGTCAAAGCCACCTTTTTTGGAAGCTCCTAGCAACAAACTGGGAGCAGGGAACCAAGGATGAACATTTTCTACGCCCTCTAATTTCACTGCCGATTCTATTTTCATACCAGAACTCAGCATGATTAATAAAATTGTGACTGTAGGGTAGACAGCAGGATGGAGAACACCAAAGAGTGGACTCACCTTCACTGTGCTCCTATCAGGGCCGAGAGTGGGGTGAGCTGGGTGAGGCACTTGCCTTGGGCGCAAAATCGAAGGAGTGCCCCAAAACCCAGCAATCCAAATAAATGATATTTTAATGTACTATTTTAGCAAATCAAAATCAATGCGGAAATATCCATGATAAGCAAACTATCAAACTTTTAAGTGAGATCACATAGGCAAAGCTCTTAGCTTGGGATCTGGCACATAGTCAGCATTTAAGAAATCGAGCACAAGAATGGGAAAGTCAAAATAGCATTTTTTTTAGGCGTCTGCAGGTATTAACTCATTTAATCGTCACAACCCCTACGAGGTGGATTTAATGGTTCCTATTTTATAGATGAGGACAATAAAGGCATGCAGATGTGACAGAATTATTCGCATTCATACGAAGAGTAAGGGGGTGGCGCCAGAATGGAACCCAGGTAACCGGGTGCCAGCATCTCCACGAGCGACCACCCGGTGCCATCGACGCCCGCAATGAAATTAGAGCAAACTCAGTGTTTCCACTGTTTCTTGGAGTCTCCATTTTGGATTGATCTGAACAGAAGAAGGCAATGAGGATGTTTCCCTGTGCTAGTAAATAAATAAAATGAAATCATACAAGGCGTTTTTCTAGGACCCGACAGCTGCATGAAGTGGAGGAAGAAAAACCGGCTCCGCTTGGGATTGACATCAGCTTAATTGGTGACACTATTGATCGGGTACATTGCAGCCCCAGACAGAGGCCCTCAGGGAGAAAGACCTTATCAGTTGAGAAGGAGGAGGCAGGTTTAATCAGTTTAACCTCTCTCAGCTGCCAAGTCCTGTGGAGAAGTGACTGTCTCTCTTCTAGGACAGAGCCCCCAGGTCCTCAATGACAGTGCTCTTGGGGAGGTGGCCCTGGAGGGAGGATAGAAGAAGAATCTGTGAGTCCCACTAAGTCTCTGTGATAATTACTAGAGAGTCATTTGGGTTGAAAATCTCCATTACGGTCTCTTTGAAAAATAGAGTCCTATACATAGGTCTTAGCTGAGATGTGACATCCTCATCTCTCTCTGTCGTAGCAGCCTGTTGATTTCCTTCATGGAACCAGGTGGTTGTTATTTAATTTAATTTAATTTAATTTCTTTGCTTGCTTGTTTATTGTCCATCTCTCTCCCACAAGCCTGAAAAGCAGGAAAGTGCTGGAATCAGCATCTCTTTCCAAATCCATTTCCGGTGATGCCCAGCTGGAAAGAGCCATTGAAAGAGCATTCAAGCCATGGAAACTAGAAATGCTGCAAGCCACGCTCCCCTCAACCATCACCTGATTAACCTCCTTGAAGACAGACACCACGTCTACTGTGTCTCAGAGCCAGGAACACAATTGGTTTTGGTAAACACCAAAATCAAGCAGCTTGAAATGGCCAGGTGGGAGTATTCACACCATGGGAATTGGCAAATGGACAGATGGATGCTGTTGTTGTTTGGCTTCCTCTGAAGAAGTCGTTTCAACTCCAGTCTGTTACCTCGTGTCAGATCCCAGAGGATTCAAGATGGAAAAATCACAGCTTCCTGCCCTGCAGAGGCTCGAGGTCTGGCTGTGGGTTTGGAAGAGGACTCATGGACAAATGACAAATGCAGTGCAGTAAGTGTCCAGAGGAGGTGCTCAGGGATCCTGGTGACAAATGGAAGGGTTAGAGTATCTCCCTGCTCATTTGCTGAGGGATGGTGACCACCTAGGTATCAGTTCTCTGTTTTAAGCATCATGGTGCCAGCCAGAAGTGGACACAAGCCAGGCTCTGCAGGGTACAGTCACCCTGTTCAATCTTACTAAGCTATGGGACACTGGGCACCTTATCTGTCTCAGTTTGCTCATGGGCTAAGATAGAAATAATAAAACCTATCTCACGGGTGTTATTTAGAAGAATTGTTGCAAGATTCTCGAACAGAGAGACAGGACATCGAGGCTATAAGCAGGAAGCAGCATTTACTGATGCCAGCATCGGCTCAGCGGATTCCTATCCAAAGGTTGAGCCCTGATTGTAACATAACAGGCCGTTTTATACAGTCTTGTTATTCCTACACAGCTATAGAGATAAGGAAGAACATTAATTGGTTGGCAAGCCATGAATCAACAGATGTGAGCTGGAAGAGTCTCTGAGGTGGGAGAGAGGGCAGTCAAGAATGAACTTATTTGAGCAGGAAATGGCCAGGCAGGGTTAGTCTGCCACAGGATGACTTAAATAACAGATGTAAACAGAGTAGGTACTCAATACGGTTCTCACAGAATTAAAATGTGATCATCTGATGCGTTGGAAGAAGCAATCTTTTTCCTCAAATGCAATATACATCATCCTAACATTTGTCTTCTCTCTCTCTCTCTCTCTCCATCTCTCCCTCTCTCTTCCTCTCCCTGTTCCTCTCCATTCTCCTTTCCTCTCTTCCTCTCCCCCCTCATTTCTCCCAATCCTAGCTAACATTTACTAACATTAGCACCCATGGCTAATATGATTGAGCTTTTACGCAGTGTCAGGCTTGTTCTAAGTGCTTTACTTACATAGCTTACTTTGTCTTTACGATAATCTCTCAGGTTGGTACTGTCCTAATCCCCATCTTCTAAATGAGAAAACAGAAGCATGTGAGGGTGTCATTCAGCAAATTAGTGGCAGAGGAGGGATTGGAACCCAGGCGCTCGGTAACATGCTCTCCCACATCACCTGCTGCTTTTCCCAACCCAATTCCCTTTCGCCATCTTCACATCACACATGCTGTTCGGATGAAAAGCAGCTCCGAGAGCCTTTTCCTCAGATGTGGGGGAGGCAAGCAGGCTGCTTCTCATTTTCCCTCGGGTACCAGCAGCAGCTGAGGAGGGATGCTGACCATTCCTATCCCTAATGAGAGATGCTTCGGAAAGAGCAATGAACGGCATCAGCTTTAATTTTCTCCCAAGACGGGCAGGGCTGGTCCTGTTCTCTCTGGACAAGACTGGCTTTTCTTCTGGTAAAAGTGGAAGTTTGCTAAGAGTTTCAACAGCAGGAGGAACAAATATTTAATGGAACCCACCACGAGCAGGGGCCACAGTCCCTGCCCTAAGGCAGGGGTTTCTAGTCTGGGTCCTGGGAGGTGCCCTGTTCCCCTGGGCCCTGAAGCCTCGCTTCCCTTTCATCTACCCTCTGAAGGGTGGGCGGAGCCAGCCTGCAAAATGCAAATCGGTGTTCTGCTCCTCAGAGATAGATGTGAGCTTCTCGTGGACCCCTGGATAAAGTCCAAACTCCCCTCACAGCACCTATAGCCCTTCCAGGGCTGATCTCCCTCCCCATCTCCCCTCCTCCTCCAGGCACCGGCTTCACCAAACTGCTTCGAGGTTAACCCATGCATAATCCGTTCTCTTGCTAGCATTTCAGCCACTGCATCATCCCTTTCCTCTGTGAGACAATCCACTCCGCCTCCGCCTGCTACCTGGTGTTCCAAGTTTGGTAGGAACCTCACCTCCGTGTAGAAGGCTCCCTCACCTGTGAGATCGGGCCAGGTATCGTGTTATATGCTCCCAGAGCCCACTGTGTCTTTCCTTCGCCACACCCTGCATGGTTAATAATGCTATTCATGTGCGTGTCACAGCCTCGAACCACTTGTCGTGAGAAACCGTGGCTCGTGGTGAGTCACACGGTAACTTGGACAATGCAAAGACGAAGCCACACATGTACACAACAGACACATGCAAATATGCACATATGCACATGCATGAACACAACCACACATAAACACAACCACACATACACATGCATACACAGACACAGATATGCGCACATGTAATTTGCATATATACACAGACACATACGTACGCATATACACATGTATAAACAGACACACATACACATACTTATATACATATACATGTACATATGAGATAACGGATCTTACATTTTCTTGAATGGTCAGGAAGTATCAAAAGGATGACAGAGACAGAGAAAAGAGAGTCTCTGAAGTCAGGTAAGACTTCCTTGAGATGGTGCAATCGAAGCAAAGCACTGAGTGAAATTCACTGTTAAGTGATGTCTTATTTGAACAGCTTTCAAAGACTTGCCGTCCGTCGGCATCCACGATGTATCACCGTAGCCTTTAATCAATGCTCCGTTTGTATATTTGTGCTTACTCTTGCTCAGATTCGTTTCTATTTTGTGCAACCGAAGAACCTTGGAAAACACACCCAGCTACTTGGTCAGTGTGGGAGAGTAGGAGCTGTGTCAGAACTTATTAGAAGGAATCGATTCTCCAGAAGAAAGTAGTGTGCTGTCCAACATCAGCATTTTATCAGTCAGCATTCTTGGAGGCCAACAACAGAAATACCTTCTGGCTGAATGAAGCACAGAGGGTAACCTTTTGAAGGATACCAGGGTCTTACAGAATTGGAGGGACGAGTGGAGACATAGATGAAAACCAAGGATGCTTCAGAAGCCAGAGAGAAGTGACTTCAGTCACAGTAATGTATAGGAGCATGAGATGCCCCTAAATCTGGCTTCCCATTCTTCTGGGATAAGAATAGTGTTGTCTGGCCTCAGTTCGAGAGCCCACCCCTTAGACATGCCAGCTGGATCTGCACCCTGTCTCAGGATTCTGTAATGGGATGAAATTCATACACAATTAGGAATTCTTCCCAACAAGTTATCAGTAAATCATGGGAAGAAGGGTGGGCTTGAAAAAAAAGTCAGAGACAAATATCTGCTAACGTGCCTACTCTCAAATGCCCTTTTAGAGGAGCTGAGTTCACCTCCTGTATTTCTTAATCATCTTCAGAGGTCTACTTCTGTCCTGCTTAGGTATGGGAGGTTGATGGCAGGTCAAATCTCAGAGCAGCCAATACCAGTTTCAAAAAAAAAAAAAGCTCTTTATAGCCAAGTCCTTTTCCTACCTCATACAAATGAGACTTCTGAGATTTGGTCTTGGTGATTTCTCACTAGGGACTAGGGCTGGGTCAGACACCTGGACATCTTGCTTAGGTAGTCACTGTGAAGAAAGAGTCCAGCGGATGCAGCTTGCACACTAGGCAGCCATTCTCCTCCTTCTGTCCTTCTCTGACTACCTCATCCCAAATACTGACGTAAGGGACACATGGACCATGGACCATGAGCAGCCAATGGGCCTGGATCCAGTCCCAGCTTCACCACTGCAAAGCTGTGAGAATTGGGAAATTCACTTAACCCATCGGAACCTTTGTAACCGTTAGCAAAATGAGGATAAAAATAGTGCCTACTCCACAGGGTCATGGTTAGGATTAGATAAACAATGAACCAGTAAACTGCTGAACACATAGCAGGGGCTCGATAAATGGCAATTATTGCGATTATTGATAAATGTTAACTTTAGCCCCAAACCAACTTAGGCTGGTAGAAAGAACACAGACATTGCAGTTAGATGGACTTGAATAAGAATCCGTGTTTTATGACTTATTAGTTAGGTGAGTCACGTAATACCCAACTATGCTGCTCCCAGGTTTCTGACCCACAAAAACTGTGATATAATAAATGTTTGCTGTTTCAAGTTGCTAAGTTTTGAGGGTAATTTGTTATGCAGCAATGGATAACGAACATACCCACCTACTTACTTGTGCTTCCTTTCCATTGGTTAGACTGTGTCACATGGTCAGTTGATCTTGAAAGGAAACTGGGAAACGTAGTTTTAAACCAGGCAGATGGCTAATCTGAACAAAGCGAGGGCTCTATTAGGAAGAAGGGAAGAATGAATATTGCATTAAGCAATTTCTTTCCTGCTGCTTTATTATATTTCTTATAGCACAAAGCTGCAAGGTGTTGAAAATGGTTTGTGGATGATGCCTCCTCTTTCCTCTTTATTTTTTTCTTTACTAATTGGGGTAGAAAGACAGCAGTTCAGCTCCTACGAAACAGAAGTGTTACTCCTATAGATGCAATGCTTCAAATAAAATTTTGGGACGAAAAAATTATGTAGAAGTCCTACTTGTGGCTCTCTTCCCCTATAAATAAGTCAGTCACAAAGATATCTGTATCATCCATCAAGTATTTAATTTCTTAAGAAGATATTAATTTAAGAACCTTTCTACTTGGCCATTTGTATGGCTATGCAAGGATTTGGAAGGATTTATAGTCTCTTAATTTTTCTTACTGGCACATCCTCCTTCATTCCTTTTCAAGAGAAGGGGACCAAAATGCCATCATAATATTTCATGTCATATACTTGAATATCTGCCATAGGAACATTTTACTTTTTTTCCTAATTAAATTGAGAGAGCAATCTCAGTTTTTATGTTCTCATAAACCATTCAGAAGCCTTTTCGTACTTTTTTACCAGTGGAAAGACACTAACATTTACTAAACACCTACTGTGTGCCAGGTGATTTACATATGTTAACTGCTTTATATGCATACAATAGCCCTATGCTAGAGGTCACTATGTGTACGTCATTATGTCTATTTTATGAATGAGAGTCATACAAGTGACTTGTCCTGGGGAGAATTGAGGTTTGAATCAGGACTTTGGTTTCAAAGTCTTTCCATGAAACTAAATTGTTCTTTACCCCTGCCCCCATTTGAAGAAGGATAAATTGGTTCTTCATGACCAATGTTTAAATTTCTTCCTAGTTGGTTCCTTGACCTAGTTAAAGGAAAAGTTAATTTTCAAAACTTTTGGGCACTTACACAGTGCCTAATTGTATTTTAATATTTGATAATGCTTAGGAATGATTGAAGAATTAGCACTAATTCTGAGCTGGTTATCACATGTCTTATGATATGTGAACTGTGGCCTTCAGAACATTCTTAAACTTTTTTCCTAATTATTACTGGGTGGATGTGAATGATGCTGCTGTTGAAAAAGTCTGTCAGGACTTCATTTTTAAAATAAAGATTTAGGAGAAAGTGAATCTGGCTTTTCTGAAGATGTTGGCCAAATGACTGATGGATGGTGTTCTGTTGCGTATGAAATGATTTCCGTTGGAGTCCATCAAGACGCCCACCTTGGCTCAGATTTAATTTGGGTGGCAGGGTCATCTTTAGCCAAGATTTTGTTTGACTATATTTTTTAGCATTTTTGTTTTTTGAAATTAAGCTTTTTTGGGGGGAGAACATTATAGATTCACATTCAATTGCAAGGAATAATAGAGAGAGATGCCATGGATTCTCTGTCCAGTTTCCCCAGTGGTAACACTTTGCAAAAGGACAAGGTCACAGGCAGGATATTGACACTGATACAGTGAAGATGTAGAACCACCTCATCCACCAGGATTCCACCTGCTGTCCTTTTGCAGTCGTACCCAGTTAAGGCATTTTCATTGCAAGGAATGAAGTCACCCCAGCAATGCTTCATGTTCATCATTCCCATTCCATTTTCTTGCTTTCAATCAGGCGACTCTGGTGAGGCTGTCAATCATAGACCTCGCTCCCATTGCCATAGAGATTGGTCAGATGATCCAAGCCTAGCCAATCATAGTAAGCCATTTACATGCTTAAGGGGATTGGTGGCTGGCGGGCAGCTAAACGTGTTTTCAATTCTGGCCTAAAGACTTTTCCTTGGATTTTTGTTTTTTTTAATGTGGAACTGGGGAAGGGGCTTGCCTCTGGGGTCCTGGAGCTGAAATGATGAGGAGTTGTTGCTTGCAGCCTATTTCTTACCAGGTGGGAAAAGCCTGGCTATTTGAAGAGAGAATGAAGCCCACACTCAGATATAGGTATTGGAAAGGTGGCAGATGAGCTAGTGATGGAGATTAGAATATCACCCCCTGGGCCCAGTCATGCCTGAGGCTACCTCCTTCTCTTTGCTTACTGGCATATAAGTCAGTACCTCCTACCTAAGCTTTTGCTTAGGTAGATCTGAATTCTATTACTTTCCACACAAAGAATGCCATTGGCTATTGAAGGATCCCAGAAAAATTTCTTGGACTCAAACACAGCAAGGCTTCTTGAGGGTCTGGGGCCAGGAACTCAAGGTATGAGGACCCAGCCGTCCTCTCTTCCTGTGGGCCTATCTCCTGCCTCCTTTTATCAGCATACCATCTCTCTCTTTTCCTCCATGTTCATGATCAACAGAAGACGGCCACTCCTCCAGTTTCTTAATCCAAAGTCCAGATTCTGGGGGAGAGAATCCATTCGGCCTCGCTTAGGAATAGTCTGATGTCTATTCCTGGTGTGATCGCTATAGACAGGGGGTCAGGGCCACATGTCCTCACAGAGCGAGTGATCCAAGAGAAAGCAAGGGGAATCCATAATACATGTTATGACCAAGCCTCAGAAGTCATATACCGTATGTCTGCAAATCCTGTGGGGCACACAGGTCAGCTTATTCAATATGGGAATGGACAGACAAGGGCTTCAAAACCAAGGAGCAAGAATCACCGGGGGGCATCTCGGTGGCTGGCACGCACAGCCAGGTAAAATAGTGTCCATAAGTGTGCAGCTCAGCGTGGCACCTAGTAGCCACTCAATTCCTTCCTTCATCCCTAAACTTTATTTAACTGCAATTTCTACATTTAAATCTCTCAGACGCAGTTGGGAAGGACTGCTGACATGCCCATTTTCTCTGAGGCTCCCAAGTGCAGGAGCTCATAAATCTAGAAATGTACTCTCTGTGTTGTGGATTCTGTTTTCTCTCTCCACGTGAGTATCTTCTTAATCCACAAGACCCCTTACCAATGAACCTTTATTCTCTCACTGAATGGGCTGCAATCTCTCCCCCGCGAGAGCTCACGGAATTCCAAGAGGGGCTGAATTCTGAAAACTCATGAAAAGTAGCAACACAAAGGCAAGCACCATTTATGAGCCCTCATGGGCCCCAGGTTGATTAGAAAGGGGCTGTAAAGTAATTACAGAGTGGAAGAGCCTCTGAGCGGAAGTGAGCTGGTGATAAGGTTGCTGCAATCAGCCTGAACAAAGGGAATTTCACCGAATGAACCGAGCCTGTGAAAAAAACAAGGCCCCCAAGCTCTCCAATGACTGGGGCCCAAAGATACTGGAGAAGGCCTCTCAGATTCAAATTTCACAACAAAGCGTAATTTTAGGTTGGTTTTCATGAGAGAAAAAGAGGGAGAAAAGAGGAAGGGAAACGTAAAAACTGGGGGGGAGGGGATCATCCAAAAAGAACATCATTTATTCATTCAATGAATATTTATTGGGCATCCACCTGTGCTTCAAACTGGTTAGGAGTGATGCACAAACAGATAAGTAGGATTCAGTCTTTGATCTCAGGGCGTGCATCGTCTGATAGGGAAACACAGCTGTAAATAGGTCACGCTGATGTATTACATGGGATGAGAGCACAGAAGAAGGTCCACTTTCCAGCCTGAAGTTCAGAATGAATTTCCTGAAGGAGGTGACAGTGCCTGAGCTGAAATTTAAAGCTGAGCAGCAAAGACAAGAACAAGGAAGGCAGCTCAGATGGAGGGATCAGCAAGCGCTAAGACTCAGAGATTAAGGGACGTTCAGAGAAATCAAGCGGATATGAGGAGAAAGACCATCCTCTCGGATGTGGAAACCACCACTGCACTCATCTGGTGCTCTGTGTTAAGTGTATCTATTTCTTTTATTAGAGCAGTGTGTGTGCAGTGCTTGTGGCCACACACCCATTAAACATTCATGCCCTTGTGGCTACTGACTCGTTTGACACCAACTAGGAATTGACAGGTCATCTGGAGGTTGGGCCAAGAGCTATCTCTCTATTCTGAATTGCTGGGTTCCAATAGGTCTTAAAGATGATAAAGTTTCCCATCTTTTTCTCTATTTTCTTTCCTTCTTTCTTTCTTTCCTTCCTTCCTGCCTTTCCTCCTACCTTCCTTTTCTCCCTCCCTCCCTCCCTCCTTCCTTCCTTCCTTTCCATTTTTCTTTTAAAGCAGTGATGCCTATTCACCTGTATTGGACATTCTGAGTGAGGAGCTTGTCCAGAAATAAGAAGAGAAGTAAGAAGGAGGACAAGTGGAAGGATGAGAGACAGAGACACTCTTAATTTATTAAAGTGTGAGGGCAGGAGTTTCCTATTCCTTCTAAACAAAAAATAATCCTTCCCCTCACCATAGATATCTACTGTTGTTAAAAATAAATAACTTCTTTAACAGAGATTAGTCCCTACCTGAATGCTCAGGTAGACACAGTCCCTACCTGAATGCTCAGGTAGTCCCTTTGGCCTGGAGAGGAAACTTTTAAATAATCAAGTAATGTGTTTGCCTTTCTCTGTTGTCCCGAGGAATATGAAACAGACTTTCTAGTCTACTCCCAGCACCAAGGAAATAACTGGGTTTATTCCTGATAAGGATAATTTAAAAAAATCAGTGATGAAAACTGTTTCCTTTTTCCTTAACCTCAGTAGCTAAAACACTTTCGTTCCCTCTGGCCGCCCAGACTAAGTGTGATTGAACTTAGAATGTTTCTCCTGTCAGTGCCATAATCACAGTACAGTTTAAACAATACATTTTGTATTTCATTGCAGCAAACACAGATACAAAAAGCTTAACACGCAGGTGGAGGTGAGAGGAAATTAATCACCTTTTTGCAGGAGGCAAATGCATTAGCGCTCTGTGCTAAGTTTCTGAAATGGAGCCCCAGGGAATGGGGAGATTGCCAGAGGTGAGGCCTCAGGACGCTGTGAAATGCCCACACCAGCACTTTGTATCCTCCTCCTTCCCCCGGCCCCATCTGCCCAGAACACCTGAGGAAGCAACTTGCAGTATAGGGAAGGCCTGACTTGTGAGATTTCAGAATCCTTAACGTGGCTATAACAGAGAGTCGCTCATCAGAACTTTCTGGACAAATGAGACACAGGGAGACACATTCACTTAGATTAGTATGTATTGACCCAACACCTATTATGTGCCAGGCGCTGTGCTACATCCTGGGATGTAGGGGACGGGATATCAAACGTCTTACCAGAGACCTGAATGCAAAAGTGGGTTTTTGCCCATACTATCCCTCTTGTCTGGGGTGCCTGCCCCACTCCTGCCTAGTGAATTTCTACTTATCTTCAAAAATTCACTCGGCATCACTTCCTCCCCCAAATTTCCTCTGCTATTCACCCCACGTGATACATTTTATCTTCCTACTTATTTTCCTTTGTTCCATAATGGGAACTTGAATCTCTGTCTCTGTCTCTGCCTTTCTCTGTCTCTCTCTGTCTCTATCTCTGTCTCTGTCTCTCTGTTTCTCTCTCTCACGCGCAGAGTATTGTTCACACCCTGTGGCATTTATTTGCTTCCCTGTCAATCTCTCCCACTAGGACTCCATGGGCTTTTTGAGGACAAGCCTACTATCTTACTTATTTCTGTATCCCTGTTTTTTAAATTTAGTTCACAGAATGTAGCAGGTGCTCGCAAACCTCCCATCCATCTCTGGATCTTTATGTCCTCAAATGCCCCAAATAAAACTTGCCTTGATCATCCTGAGGGCACCTCTAAGGTCCAGGATTCTTTGACTTTACAAAGTACCAGTTTACTTAGCACCGATGCATTCCGGAATCAGAGGAGGATATATTCTACGGCTCCATGAAGGTAGGAGAAATTTTGTTGTGTGATGGACAAAAAAGTAAGACAAAGAGAATCCTTCAGGGCATCTTCAGGTGGTTAATGCCTCCCGGTGCATGTCCAGCGCCCATCTGGGACATAGGGTTACGTCTCTGGTGGAGACCCTGGTGGCACGGTGGCAGGCATTGCTGGTGCTCACCACTCCAGATTGTTCAGGAGGGACACATTTCTCAGAACTCTTGGAGTTCTTTGGTATCATGCCGCTTTTTTAGATTGGAAATGATATACGTCATTTCTGAAGGACTTTAGAGACAGAGCATGCTTCTCTCTCTCTTTCCCAGCTGTAGCCAGTCGAGGAAGCCTCCCATTCCAAAAGGTGTAGCCACAGGTTGGTGGGGCCTCCAACATCCTGGATGCCTGAGTGGCTGTGTGGAGTGGGGTGTCCTGCCAATTCGATGGAAATGTGGTATGATTAAGAAATAACATTTTGTTGTGTTACGACACTGAGATTTGGGGATTTTTTTACTGCAGCAAAATCTGGTCTATGCTGACTGATAGAGGCAGGAAGTTGCTTCTTGGCCTTTGTCCAATGAGCTTGAAAGCCCTGAACACTATTCTGAGGCATGTTTCATGCTGGAGCTAGAGCAGCTCTAAGATGCTTTGATAGTCAATCACCAGGTTCCATCAGCAAACTGCTAAAATTAAAAAAGGCAGCTTCTGACCAAGGGGCAAGAAAGAGGCTGGGACAGTGAGTTCTCTGGGATACTGCTGTTCAAGTAGATAGTTTTGATCTATTCCTTGTTAATAAGTTCAGAGACCATTACTATTCTCAACAGGCAAGTGCTTTATCTCAAGTGTCTGGGGAATTGCTTATTTTTTCTTTTCTGAACAAGATAGGGAGTCATTTTGCTAACAAATGAGTAAATCAGCTGGCCAAGAATAAGAGTTCCAGGAAATAAAGAGCTAGAATTAGAGTCTTAGGCCCGGATCTGAGCCAGAACCCCCAAACAGGAGTCCCAACTGAATCTATGCATAACCCCGAGAATCAGAAGTAGGGAAGCCAGATTTGAGCCTCAGCCCTCAGGAGGGTGGAGCCGCATGGTGCAGTGGGTCCGAGCTCAAGTTCAGAGCCAAATGACCTCAGTGTGACACGCGGCTCTTCGCTTTTCAGCTATATGACTTTAAAGAAGTTGCTTTAACTCTCTGAGCAGAGTTCTCTCAAGTGTGAAAGAGTGAAAATAATAAGATGGACTTCCTCGGACTGTCGTGGGTGTTACAGATAATTTCTTTGTGGCAGGTGGAAATCTAAGGCCACGCCTTGACCGTGCAATAAATGTCACCCTTTTCAATTTAGTCTCCATCGCACACGCCTTCTGCTGATGGCAGTGCCTCTCCACTTTTCGGTTCTGACTGACGTGTTTATGCTGATCTCATCCCAAAGGATATGATCTGGCTGCTTCCAGAGCCAAACCATCGTAGGTAGGGGCTCGGAGGCTGCCCTGGGACCTCTGCTGGATACTTTTCATGCTGTATTAGTTCCCTGTTTCTGCATAAACTACAGCCCGAACTTATCAGCTTAAAAAAATCCCACACAGTGATTATCTCATGGTTTCTGTGGGTCAGGTGTCCGCATGCAGCTTAGCTAGGCGCTTCTGGCTTAAGGTACCCCAAGAAGCTGCAATCGAGGTGTCAGCTGGGGCTGCAGAAACCTCTGTTGCATTTTATTCACGTAGCTGTTGGACTGAGGGCCTCAAGTACTTGCTGATTATTAGCCAGAGACAGTTCTTTGTCACACAGACCTCTCCATAGGGGAGCTGGCTCCCATGAGAGTGACTGGGGTGAAGCGGGGGGCTGGGGAGCAAGACAAAGACAGAAAGAGAGAGAGAGAGAGAGAGAGAGAGACAGAGACAGAGAACCAGAAGACAGAGGATGAGAGAGGACAGAGAGACAGAGGACAGAGATGCAAAACAGACAGAGACAGTGAGAGAAGACAGATTTTTCCAGACACAGACATGGACACAGAAATTAAAAGAGAGAGAGAGAGGGAGAGAGAGAGAGAGAGAGAGAGCGAGCAAACATCAGAGATAACCCAGGACAGAGGCAACGGTCCTTCTGTAACCTGACCTCAGAAGTGGCATCTCATCGCTTCTGCCATATTCTGTTGATGAGCAGCAAGTCATAATTCTAACCCATACTCAAGGGGAGGAGTTTACACGAGGGCGTGAATTGTAGGAGGCAAGGATTATAGGGGTTCGTTTTAAGACTTGCTCTCTCTTCAACTTCATTGGAGGCATAAGAGTCGAGTCTCTGCTCTCAGTTCCCCAAACCTGTCCTCTTTCCTTTGGTCACACTCCCCTGGGACTTGTCCTGGGGTGGTGACGGGGAGCATCGGCATAAAGTCTTCCTTGCTCCCCTCTATCCTGGCAACCTCCAACTGCATGAAGGCAGGCAAACTCACTCCAGTTGATTATAAATTCTCCCAAATCTATTATTAATGGCATCATTTCTATGCCCAGAGTCTTATAGGACCCTGACTTCTGATGCTCAAAACCTAGAATTTTGAAACTCAGAAAACGATTCTCTCAAAATCTTGTTTCTGCCATGAGTTTCAAAAGCTTGTTTTGCAACTCAGAAGCAGAGAACTGAATCTTTTCTTCTTCCTGGATCTCTGCTATAACCTTTCCCTAAAGCTGCGACCTCAGAAAATCTTAGCATCTTGGGCTAGAGGAAGGAACAGCAGGAATTTGGAGAGGGAGCTAGAAACATATCTGTTCATCCATGCAAATATCATTTTGCTAAACACGTAGAATACTTAGTACATTGTCATGTGCTCAATACATATTATTTTTCTTTTTCCTCTGTCATTTTTTTGTTGGAAGTCAGGCAGATTCTGGAGGTGAGCAGATAGCAAGATCATGGGAGTGAGTGAAGCTGTAGGGTCTAAGCAGTCACTGGACACTGAACTTGTCTCCATCGGTGGGGGTTTAATTGGCTGCCAGCATGGTGGGCTGGCCTGGTGACACTGACCCCATCTGCTCACGGTGGTTATCAACCTGGGTCACACCCTTCAGGGATGTTTCTCCTTTCCTGTTTCACCATTCTCTGTCCTCCATTTTGATCTGGGATCACTTCCCCTAAACAAACTACCTACCCAATAGCTCTTATCTCAGGATTTACTGCCCCAGGTGGAGCTGAAAACCTGGCTAAGGCAGCTTCCTTTGAACTAGATGAAGAATTTTATGCATTAACAACTGTTTTACTTCATTCAGGCTGTTATAACAAAAATCCCATAGGCCGAGTGACTTCTAAACAACAGAAATTTATTTATCGCAGTTCTGGAGGCTTAGAAGTCCAAGATCAAGGTGCTGGCAGATTTGGGGTCTGCTAAAAACTGATTTCCTGGATCATAGATGGCCATCTTCTCAAATAGTGGAAGGGCTGAGAGAGCTGTCTGGGTCTCTTTTATAAGAGCACTAATCCCATTCATTGACGGCCCCACCCTCATGACCTAATCTCAAAGGCTCTACCTTCAAATACCAGCAAATCGAGAATTAGGTTTTGATGCATGAATTTTGGGGGGACACAAACATTCAATTTATGGTAATAACCCATTCAACCCTTACGACATCTGATGAGGTAGGATCTATTATCTTCATTTTACACATGTGGAGGCAGAAGGTCAGAGTTGAAATAAGTTGGCCAAGGTCACACGGCTCGGAGGTGGTAGGGTTGGGTTTGAGCCCCAGTTGGTCTAACACCACAGACTTTGCTCTGAGTCTGCTCTCCCACCTGGAATGACATGTCACCCAGTTTGTGATGTGGGTGTGTTCTTCTCTGGGCTATGGAGGACCCTTTCAGCAAGGGTGTCACACCTATGCCTGCACCAGCCCCCTGAAGCTGATGTCTTAAAATTACAGATTCAGGACCATGGCCAAGGGCTCTGAAGCTCCCACCGTTCTGAATTCTAAGCACTCTGAAACTCATTTGAGATTCGTTGGCAGCTGAGAAAGGGCAAAATGTGCTTGACTTGCTCTTCATTTTTCTTTTCTTAAAAAGACTCCGAAGGCGTTTTGGTCACACGCCTGAGGTCCCTGGACTGGTCAGCTCCAGTCTGGATACAGGGCTGCCAATATCCGCTGAGCCTGGCTTTGCTTTGCCCCTGGAAGGTCCAAGTAAGTCCGGTTTCTAAAAGCCTTTCTGTGCCCTGTTCTTCTGCAGTGTCGACCTCTGGGACCCCAGGATTCAGACTTTGGCATCTGCTTCTGAATGCAATGGAAAGGGCACCAGGAAACCTCCAGCCCCTCAAATAACTCACTCCCATGCTCCACAGGGATGGGGGTCCATCTTCTTGGGAGCTAGAAACCACAACATACAGAACACCATACTGTCTAGGTGCTGTGTATTTTAGATGAAATCTCATCCTAGCCTCAGATTTCCATTGTATAGATGAGAATGCTGAGGCCCAGAGGAGACACCTCGCTTGCTCGAGACCAGTAGGTAGAGGGGTCAGCATTTGAACTTAGAACTCTGAGCTTTCAGAGTTTAGACTGATTCCATCTCACCAGGCAGCTTCTACTCTTAGTGATGCCTTCCTTTGAATTAAGCCTGTTCTCTCCCTGGGGAATTATGAAAAGGATTTGATTAGTGACTCTCTGAAAGTTCTCTGATTAGGGGTGGAAGGTCCCCAAACCAAGGCAAATGGCTGGATCAACAATCATACCAAGGGCAGGCTCAGCTAGTGCCTGGTATGTCAGTGCCTGGGTCCTGCTGAATGAGTTGTATTGCATATTTTTCAAAGCAGGCAAGACCACTCAGCAGCACCTTTCCAGGAAGAGACTGTTCAGTGCAGACAGCTGATCTGAGCCCTGGGGAATGTGAGAAGTGTTCTTGTCCCAGTGTGGTCTGCAGACCAGAAGTGTAAAATCTCCCTCCAGACGCAGACCCACTGCTTCAGAATCTGCATTTTAACCAGGTCCCGGCATGACTCAAATGCACAATAATGTTTGAGAAGCACTGAGCAGAGAGGCTGAGCTTGCGGCCTCTGGCCATGCTCCAACCTGATGCTGTGAGTGTTCCAAGGATCCCTTGTACCTCGCCGAATGGCCTAGAACTGCTGCATCTATCAATGAATTATGTCATACAGATGAAGAATATTGTACATTTCCTCCATCTTACCTCATTGTTTGGATCTCTTGTACATTTTTAATGCATCAGTGTGAGAATTCTTGCAACATTAATTTTCTGCAGCAAACTGTCTCGTGGAGCAAATTCCATTAAGTTGTTTTAATCCAGAGTTTAATTTGCTGTACAGCTCGACTAAACTATTTCCATTTTTTCCATTAAAATGTTTATTTGTAATAGTATTATTTTCATGGCATCGATTATTTTCTGTTTAAATTTTACAATAGACATTTGACTCATCAGTCTTTTACCTTACATCAACTTTCTGTTCATTATAACTTTTGCTATTATAAGGTTTTTATTGGTTTTCTTGTTTATTTCTTTTGTGACTATTTTTTCTATCAAGTTCAAATCTCTCGGGTCAATGTTTGCAGATCTACATTCTGTCAGTAATACTATTCTTCTATCAATTTTCAGTCCATTACCAATTCTAGTGTGTGTCATTTGCCTTGTTCATTTTGCTTATTGCTGATTATTTTCTACCAGTAATTTATGGTAGAAATAATCACCAAAATGCAAGCGAGGGCAGAATTTCTGTATTCTCCCTTTTTTTTACCTTTCTTTTCTTTCTTTTTCTTCTTTTCTTTTTTCTTTCTTTTTTCCCCCTTCCTTCCTTCTCTTTCTCTCTCTCTCTCTCTTTCTCTCTCTCTTTCTTTTCTTTCTTTCTTTCTTTTTCTTTCTTTGCTTGCTTTCCTTCCTTCCCTTCTTTCCTTCCTTCCTTCCTTCCTTCCTTCACAGCTTCCTTCCTTCGCTCCTTCCTTCCTTCCTTCCTTCCTTCCTTCCTTCCTTCCTTCCTTCCCTTCCCTTCCTTCCTTCCTTCCTTCTTTTCCTTTCTCTCTCTCTCTCTCTCTCTCTCTCTTTCTCTCTCTCCTCCCTCCCTATTTCTTTCTTTCTTTCTCTGTCTTATTTTTAGGACATGGAACATAGAAGGTTCTCCATAAATATCTGTAGGCAGAATGAATAATATCCACTAACGATTGAATCAAAGACTGATGGTTTGTCTGTTCTTGTCCGATAAGAAGACTGTGAGGAACTGTGAGAGAGATACGTGGAGACAGGTGGGAAAGTGGAGGAGAAGAAAGAAGAGGGAGAGAGTACACACACACGTGCACCCACGTGCACACGGTCACACATGTATGGAGGCATGAACACACATAGGTATGCACACAGACATACATATGCACAGAGACACATGTGAAATAACAGAAATAAGACACACATATTCAGGTATGCACAAACACACATGTGTGCACGTAGAGACAGGTACCTGCACACAGAGACGCATGTGCACATGCTCATATTTACAAGCCACACATATCATATATACATGCACACACAAACACACATGTACATGTATACACATATATACACTCATATACAGGTATATACATATATGACATGCACACAGACGTTCACATACATATACACACATTTATAGTTTATTGGCATATTGACTGCTAAACTCTTTCATGCAGGGTAGAATGAAATATCTCTGGTGCAAGACCAACGGAATAAAAATTGCAGGATCAAAACGGCATGCTTAACATGCTCCTTTTTGGGGTGCTGGCGTCTCCATGCTGGGATGAAATACTTTTCCCTTCTTCTCTTCTAGGTTCTTTAGCTGGTCTAAGAATTAAATTGACATTAGACAGATCAACAAGAGAAAAACAAATTTCATACGGACATACAAGAGCCCCATAAAAATATAGGACTCCCAGGCAGCCAGGGAAATGAAGCTCATACACCAACTTGAGCTAAGGAGAAGTGGGTAGGAATCTGGGGCTTCAAAGGAGAGGTCGACAATTCACAGGAAGACGGGAAGAGCAAATGTTTCATAAACAAATGTTTGTCATGCCTTGCAGGTAAGTCTTTCTTTTGTAAAAATTTACCTATGGTGACGGCTCTCCCTGATACAGTCTTCCTACCCAAATTCTTTTAGGCAATTAAGTGAGAGGCAAAAAGATTTTCCTGAGCCTTCTGGGTCTTAATTGCCTTCGGCTCAAATAATCCATGTGCCAAAGTGGTACTTTTTGGGGTGGTGTGTTCTGCTCCCCCTCACCATCTTACAACTGGTGTTTAATTAAATGCATATTGAGGTGAATTGAATATTGGAAAACCAGTGGCTGCCATTGCGTGAATTTATTAAAAATCACAGTGGGTTCTCTCTCTGGGTCAGACCCTGTGAAAGTTATTGGAGAGGAAAAGTGCTTGGCCCTTCTTTGCAAAAACTCGTGGTCCGATGGAGTGGGGGTGGATGTGGAAGATGAGCAATTAAAATGTAACCCATTAGGGCTGTGCTAAAAAATCCTCATGGAGCGGAGGGAGCTGTGTGTGTGTGGGGAGGGGAGGGGGTGGGGAGAGTTGTCTCTCTCACTGGGTGATGAATTTTAGTGGGAGCTGTTAAATTCTGAGCCATCAGACATGTCTGCTGGATTCCTTTTGGCATGTTTGTTAACTAATTACAAGATAATTAGAATGAACACTTCAGGGGAGGGGATGGGGGTTGAAAGAGAGAAGAGGGCTGGAACCAAGGTTGGAAGATGTGCAGTTAGAGACCTGGGTCGCCCATTCAACCTGCAGGAGCCTTGGCAAACGGTTTTGCTCCCGCTGGACCTCAGCAACCCAATCTATAAAACAGGAAGTGAGAGTGATTTCATGGTTTGCTATAAAGGCTAAATAAGAAAATAGGCCCTCAAACTCTCCAGAAACCAAACACCATTAGCAAGCTGGTGGTTTTATTATTCTAATGAGGCTGCAAAGATTTGGGATCGGTTCTTTAATTAATCAGCGTTTACCGCAATAGCAGTATGCAGCAAACATGCCCCAAATCTTGGCTGTTTAGCACCTCTAATGTTTTTCTCATTCCTGAGTCAGTTAGGTCAGTCAGGGTTTGGCAAACTGAGGCTGAATTCAGTTGGAGCCGCCTCCAGACTCAGGGCTAGATCCAAGTCTTCTCTGTGTGTCTCCTGTTCTCCTAGAGCAGTGGTTTTCTGAAATTTTGATCTCATGGTGCCAGCAGAAGTGTAAGGGGATAAGCCAACCAGACAAATATTTGTAAAGCCTAACAGCCCATCGGCCATATTTAGCCACATTGCCAAACCCAACTTTCATGGGTGGAGGAATGTACTCCACCACCCTGAGCTGGAGGGACTGCAAAGCCACATGGCCAAGGGAAGAAGAGAGGAAATGGGGTCACTGATCTAATCTATTGCACCTCTTGAGGCAGGACCGGTGATGGTTGGATGCCCAGGTTAACCGACTGGGTCCCAGTTCCTAGCACTTCCCTTCTCCTTGCTAGTCACGTGGCCGGGTAAACCAACCTCTCTGAGCTGTATTCCACTCAGCTGGAAAATGGGCATAATAATTGCCCCATCCCGTAGGATTTCATTCAGGATTGCCTGATTTATGACAAGAGCCTTGCACCTGGCGCCCTAGCTTTCACCCTTCACCTCTCGTCATCTCTTTTCTACACATCGGTCAGCGTCATCACTTAATTTCAAAACTCATCACTAAAGGCAGCAAGCAGATAAGTAGTCGCAGGGGCTGGATGGGAGTGAGGAAATGGGCAGTGGCTGCTAATCAGTATGAGGTCTCTTTGTCAAGTGATCAAAATGCTCTAAAGGCGATTGTGATGATGGTCACACAACTCTGTGAATATATATTCTCTCTGCCTGGCATCTTCTCCCACCTCGGGTCTTTGCTTAAATATGCTGAGCTTTTCCTGACCACCAGGTTTAAACTTGCACCCCTCACTGCCAATCCCTCTCTCTCGCTGTATCTTCTCTAGTATGTGTAACAACCTGACATGTTTTATATTTAGGTTGTACATTTCCTTTATTGTCTGATCCCTCCTCCTCCTTCACCTTGTCCTTCCCGCAATATATCAGGAGAATGAAAACTTCAGGATGGTGGGGATATTTATTTGTTTTGGTCACATGGCTGTACCCCCACATGGGCCTGGCACTTAGCAGGCCCTTCACGAATATTTGTCAAATGGACGTTGTAAACAATATAATGTTTATTAAGTGCTCAGGGCCTGGCATGTACAAGATAATCAATGTTTGCTTTTAGTATCATTATTTATTTTAAATAAGCGACTTCATTGTCAAATGTCTGTCTGAAGTGACTCTGAATTTGAGTCAAATATTGTCCCCCAGGAGTCCTTGCTCGTACACACGTGTGAAATAGACTCCCGCAGTGTCTGTAGATGTCACATTTCAGGCCCAGGTTCTTTCCTGACGGGCATAGAGCCATGACATTTATAAATCTCTGAGCTTTTAATCCCCTGCTGATCCTCAGAGAAGAGTGACCGTTTGTTGCTAAACGCAACGTCTCACTTTGAACAAAGAAATGAAGAGATATCCAGGCATCGCCTGGTGGCCGTGATGTCACCTCCATTAGAAAGAGAATGAGACTCAGCCCTGTGAACTGACTTGCCCCAATGTCACCCCATGGGGGAGCGTGAAGCCACCGCTGGAACACAAGTCCTGGGGTCCTGGTCCTTCCACTGCATTTCTGAGTTTGGGGACAGATCTGTGTGTTTTGAGGCCTTTTCCTTACATTGAGCTAAAGTTTGTAAAACCTTCCTGCTAGGTCCTCTGCCCTCCGTGTCAACCTTTTAAAGATATTGTTCCATTGGAGCAGTTCTCACAGAATGAGGCCCAGAAGGCGATTGTGATGATGGTCACACAACTCTGTGAATATATATAGGCAGGAGCCTATGCTTGTGAACCCACCATTTACGGAAAGACATGAAGGCAAGTGGCCTCTTTCATTAGGCCGTTACATTTGGCAGGGCATAAAACAGCCTGGAAAGCTGCAAAGGGCAGATGAAACTGAGCCGTTGAAAACGCACCTGCTCACCAGGGGCCGGCTTGTGCTAAAGAGCAAAGGACTTGAAATGAGACGCGGGAGCCACAGTTGGGCTCACCAGGCACTTTGAACCAGCGGTACCGTTTGCCTGAAGACTGTCCGCCCGCAGTTCTTGGCAGGAAGGGCGTTCATTTATCTTCAGATCAGTTCTGCAAAACTCACCGAGTGCCCGTTTAAGAAGCTAGATTCTTGCCCTCCAGAAATTCACAGCCCCAAACAATGTAGATAGCTTCCCTACACAACACTTGCAAATACCAAGTGTGTAGACCTCAGACAGCAGCACTCCATATTATAAGACTATGTGCCTGCGTGTGTGCGTGTGTGTATATGCGCGCTTGTGTGTTTGTATGTGCAGAGGGCACTCCCTAAAGAATTTATAAAAATGGCAACATTTTTAGTTACTCCTTGCTTTTATGTTTACTTTTGTTTTTTCCCTTTTTTTTTTTTAAGTTTTATCGGGATATCATTCAGGTACCATAGAACATACCCGTTTAAGTGTCTCGTTGAGTAGCTATCAGCCCATTTACGAAGTTGTGCAACCATCACCACTATCTTATTTTAAGTCATTTCCATTGCACCCCTGAGCCCGTGTGCTCTCCATTCCTTCCTGCAGCCCAAGGCAACCACGAATCTACTTTCGATCTCTACAGAGTTTTCTTTTCTAGGTGTTCCATATAACGAAATCATACAATACCATGAGCTCTTTGTGTCAGGCTTCTTTTACTTAGCATAATGGCTTTGCAGTTCTTCAGCATTGATGCATACTTTAATTTTGTCTTTTCTTTCACATTCGAAAGCGCCATGCACTAGTCCAAATCTGACGGAGTTCAAGCCTCCCCATTTGGAGCGTGCCTGTTCGTTTCAATTCTCGGTTGAGATTTGATTTCTTAGATCATTCATTGTGGTGATGGTTTACTTTCCTTTTAACTTTCCCTTTTCTGCTTTCAGTCACTTTTTATAAAATAATAAGAATAAAATGTCGTGAGATAACCTAATAATCATCTCAATAGAGACAGTGATGACGCCGAGCTGTTGGTTGGTAAGCAGAGCCATCTCGAAGTGGTAACTCGTCAAACAATGTGTGAAAGTTAACATTTGGCATCCACATTTCACCAAGGGACACCAGAGCACACTGTATGGAAGGGCAGCTTGTTCGGAGCTTGAATGTGTGAACGTTGGAGACCGCTTGTGAATGTTATCTTTGCGATCATGATTAGCGTCATCACAGTGAGGCAGCTACTGCACATTTTCTCACTCGTCACAACCACCATATTATTTTTATTATTATTTCCATTTTGCAAATGGAGCAAAGGAGGCTCAGATATTAACAAAATATGCTTAGGATCATATGGTGTGGAAGGACTAGAACCAGCTTTTTAAAAAAATGTTAAGTTTATGGGGGTGACATTGGTTAATAACATTTTGTAAGTTTCAAGTGTACGATTCCATAATCCATCGTCTGTAAAGACCCAAAGTCTAGTCTCTGTCCGTTGCCATAAATTTGACCCCCTTTACCCTCTTCACCCTTCCCCTCTGGTAAAGACCTTTCTGTTGTCCATGTCTATCAGTTTGTTTGCTTGTTTTGTTTCTTCATTTGTTACTTTCTGTTTCATACCCCACATATAAGTGAAACTATATGGTTCTCGTCCTTTTCCATCTGACTTATCACATCTAGCACGATACTCTCAAAATCCATCCATGTCGTCACAAATGGCAATATTCCATCCTTTCCTATGGCTGAGCAGTATTCCATAGAACCAGTTTTTGAATGTGAGGGCTCTCTCTTGACTCTACCTGCTCAAACAAATAGTTTCTATATGAATGCAAAGAAAAAAGTGAGTCCAGGGTGGGTGGGTGGGTGGAAAAATAACTCTCTGGGCAATGGGAAAAGGGAGACAGACTCAAGAAGGAAGTAATTTGGAATTTGGGTGTTGAAAGATAACTAGTGTATTAGTCAAGGTTCTCCAGAGAAACAGAGCCGGTAGGAGATTATGTCCATCTTTCTCATAGATATAGATAGATATAGATATAGATAGATACACACACACACACATATATACTAGTAGGATATGTACTATATAATTATAATATATATTAAGGAAATACATTTTTAATATGTAAATTATATATAAAGGAAATTTATTATGAGGAATAGGCTCATGTGATTACGGAGGCTGAGAAGTCCCACGATCTGCCTTCTGCAAGCTGGAGACCTAGAAAAGCTGGTGGTATCATTCTGTCCAAGTTCAAAGTCCTGACACCAGGGGAGCTGATGGTGTGAGTCCCAGTCCAAGAGCAGGAGAAGATGAGATGAGATGTTCCAGTTCAAACAGTAAGGCAGGAAGAGAGGGGTAAATTCCTCCTTCCTCTGCCTTTTGTTCTATTCAGGCCCTCCCTGGACTGGGTGAGGCCCACCCACAGATTAGGTGAGGCCCACCTACATCGGGAAGGACAATCTGCTTTGCTGAGCGCACTGATTCAAGTGCCAGTCTTATCCAGAAACACCCTCACAGATGCAGCCAGAAATTATGTTTAATCTGGGCACCCTGTGGCCAGTCCAGTTGACACATAAAATTAACCATCATGACTAGGAACCAGTGAGTGGGCAGATAAGGGAGGGAAAAGTACTTTGGGCAGAGAGAACAGCCTAAGCTAAGGTATGAGCAAGCAAAGTGTGAGTTTGGAATTTTATAGAGATCAAGGTTGCTGGAGGATAAAGGCTGGGAGGAGCCAGGAAGATAAAGCTAGGGGGAGATTGGAGGAACGTGATCAGACCCTGCTGAGGAGGTTGCATGTCTCAGGGGGCAAAGGGAGCTCTTGAAGAATTAAAGCGTGGGTGGTGCGATGTGAACCAATTTGAATTTTGCAAAGATGAGTTCCAAGTGCCTGGATCTAGGGTTGCTATTCCGAGGAGCAGATGTGGGTCTCAGAAAGCCTCCAGGGACTCTGACCAAGGCTTCCTGTCCTCTCTTCAGCAGACAGTCACAGTTTGGGGACACGAAGACTTGCCAAGAAGATCCTCAGGTTTCTAGCATCCTGGGCCGATGCATGTCCAGGCAGAACTTGACAAGAGGCTGAGATCAGTCCAATCACACTGTCCGACTGCACAGCTAGTGACAATAAATTCTCATTTCCTTAGCTGGCAAAGCTTTCTTGGTACAAAGAAAGTATTTACGGTTTCTTTTATTAGAAGGGCATTTAGCGGCCCTCAGTTGAGAAGGCGGGTGTCCTGAGATGTGACATTCCTGTCCTTGTAAAAGTTAGAGATCTTCATCTCAGTCACTTTATATTTGGCTTAGTTGGTGAGGAGGGGAAAGTGATCAATATTTTTGCCTTCCAGGATCTTTGTCCTTTGTCAACAAAGATGCTGAAGTATGCATCACAATAAATGTGGCCTATAAAATGACCCCTGATCTCAGTGTTCCTCTCAGTGAATTACCGGAGTGCTTCCCATACACAATGTGGCCTCAGATGAGTTATATAACTTCTCCGGGACTCAGTCGCTTAGTCTGTGAAGTGGAAATACCACTGCCACCACCACCACCTACCTCTTAGAGTTGCCGTCAGGATTAGATGACTTAATATTTGTAGAGCATTTAGAATAGTGTCTTGAACATAGTAAGCCTAGCAGTGTTTGCTCAATAAAAATGAATAGAATCTGAACCACAACTGGGTCACGTTACAGAGAGCGAGTTAAATGCTCGGCTGAGCGACCTTGGACCAATTGCTCATTCTCTCCGAGTCTCAGCTTCATCACCTGCGACATGAGGAGGCTGGACGGGGTGATCTCTAAGACTTTTTTGGATCACTCAGCTCAGCATTTTTCTCCCACTGTCCAGAAGCTTTGTGTATGTGCCGTGAAAGCAGATGACGAAACAGAGATGCAGAGGTCACGCAACTTGCCAGAAGACTGAGATTCAAACCAACACCAGACAGATGGTCCCCAGCCTTTTTTGTCCTCCAGAAACATGTGGGGAGCTTCAAAGACAGCGATGTCAGGGTCCGTGGTCGGTACTAGAAAAAGTCTCCCCAGATGATTCTAATAGCAGCCAGAGTTGATTATCATCTGCCTGGATTAAAATTCAGGTCTAGCCAAGCTTGTTATCTTTCAGCCATAGATTTATGAGGATGGATGATGCTGGTCTACAGCGTTCTGACTGCAGCTGCCTAAGAGCTCAGTTTTTCCCACCGAGATCACATGGCACAGCATTTTAGTTTCTCAAGAAATGCAAGCAGTGGGCGCCCATTTTACAAATGAGATTCCAAGAATGGACATACATCTATCAAGGTCCCGAGGTTATTAAGTGGTGGGACCAGGTCCATCTGACCCAGAGGTACTTAGCTTCCAGTCATCTCTCATCACTTTAGAGGAGAAAGCAGAGCCAATTCCTTGGGGAAATCACACCCGTGACTTGCGTTGTGTTGGACATTTGCTTCTGTATCTGCCGATTATTCAGGGATCACGGAGTAGGTTGCTCCTAGTTTGGGTTAATTTAATCCCTAGGTTAGCACATGGTAACCCAGAGGTTCTCTGAGTTTGGTCTCTGGACCACCAGCATCAGTATCACCTGGGAATTTGTTAGGAAAGGGATTCTTGGGCACCAGCCAAGATTTCTTGACTCAGAACTCCCTGTTATCTATACTTTATCCAGGGGATGCTAAAGTTTGCTCAAGTTTGGGGACCACTGTCCTAGACCAGTGCTTCATACCCTGGCTGCAAATTTAGTCATTCTTAGGCCCAGATTAACTGGGGTCTCTGAGACAGGTGGGGCCTGGGCACCGGCATCGGAAGAAACTTCTGCGGGTGATTTCAGTGTGCAGGGGGGTTGCTCGATATAGCAAATCAGCAATGACAACAACACACCCAGTTAAACGTGCATTTCAGATAAACAATGAATAAGTTTTTAGTTTAAGTATACCTCCTGCAACATTTGGAATGCATTAGTGATAAAATTTTCTATCTTTTGTTAAAAGGTACAGCTGAAACTTACTGGATTTCATTAGCCAATGTCGCTGCAAAAAATTAATTAATTAATTAATTAATTAAAAATAAACAGATGAATAAATAAATTGGGGGAAAATTTTTCTATCTTTCAAACCTATGTGCGCTCAATGCACAGAACAATTGAACTTAGCATATGAAGATATCGCAACCTCAGATTGGGATACAATATAGAAATAGGAAAGTGTGTGAATCTCATGTGTACGGCTCCATGAATTTTTGCTTATAAACACCTGTATGACCGCCACCCAGATTACTTGCTACTCTGAGTTGGGTCAGTGGAATGGGAGCATGGACGTCACTGGGCAGCTTGTTAGACGTGTAGGATCTCAGGCTCCACCCCAGACCTACGGAACCGAAATCTGCCTTTCAACAAGGTCTCCAGGTGCTCCGTGTGAACATCAAGTTTGAGAAGCTCTGATGTGCTCTTTTACTGTGCTGTCCGAGACGGTAGTTACCAGCCACGTATAACTATTTAAATAAAAATTGGTTAAAGTAAAATAAATTTTAAAAGTTAGTTTCTCAGGCACGTGAGCCATATTTTAGGTCCTCGGCCACCATGCGTGGCTACCGTCTCGCACGTCGTAGATACAGAACGCACTGCAGAAAGTTCCATGGGGCGGTGCCGTTTTAAAAGAAGACACCGAAAGTGTGTTCTTTGTGGACCAACAGGTGGGCACTGCGGCCTTGTTCGAAGACGAAAATAAAAACGATTATGGGTCAGAGAGGCAAAAGGAGCAGCTATTCGGTAGAAATGCCTCGGCCATCCGAAAAAGTGAAAACAAACAAACAGACCCCCAAACCTTTTTTTAAAGTTGTCCAGATTTCTGGGGACGCGCGTCACTGCCCCGCTGGCAGAAATGCCGTGGCAGTGCATAAATGCATACGACATTCGCATTATTACCAGATAAATTCATTAGGATGGATGCGATCACAATGAATACCAAATGAAGCAAGAATAGCAATAAATGCAAGTGTTACACAAACAGCGTTCATCCCGACGGGATGCCTACCCCCGGCTCCCTCTGCGTGTCGGCAGATGGCATGGGGGCCGAGGGCTGGCCACCGAAATGTCACAGCGCCTTGTTTCAAGGAGTCACTGCAGCGTAGAACCTGGCGGGGCTTGAACACATTTGGAAACATAAGGGCCTGGGATTGATTGTCACACGCACAGGGTTTATCGTTGCGAATGTTTTGCGTGAACAGTTCTCCCCATCTGATTGCCAGCTACCTGCGGGCTTGTGGGGAGAGATGAATCAGAGTAAAATCCCCAGGGCTGAAAGTCCTTAGAAAAAAAACTCCATCTCTTCCCTTGGTTTCAGTTCTTGACACATCCCTAGGCAGCCGTGAGTTCTTGGGCAGAGTGCTAGCCTCTCTGAGCCACAGTTTCTTTATTGGTAAGAGTCTTATCTCAAAGGGTTGGTGGGATGGAGATGCCACATGCTGGCACAGAAGAGGTGTTTGGCGAGTGCTGACTGAATATTTTGAGCCTTCTTATGTTTTCTGAGAATCCACTATGCACCAGACATGGGGAGTAACACCAAGATGGGCGAGACAGGGTTCTTGTCATGTGCAAAAAGCAGACATGCAGAATTAGTCACAGTATTCAGTGATCAGGGCATGACAGAGGTGTCTGCAGAGCGCTATGGGACCGCAGAAATGCGCATTTCTTCTGGAGAAGGCTTTAGGGGGAGGTGTCATTTGAGCTGGATTGTGAAGGAAGAGTCGGTGCTCTCTGGGAAGGCTTGGGAGGGCCTTGCAGAGAATACAGAGGTGGCAAAGCGCATGCTCTCTGCATTCAGATTTCGGGAGGTCTGGTGGCTCAGGAACAGGAAATACATGCAGGAGGGATGGGACATGAGGCCGGGGAAGAGGGCAGGGGCTGTGAGTCAGGGTAAGGCTTCTGTGTCAGGCTAAGAAGTGTGTCTTCATCACTTATTGGTGGAGGACTATATTAATTCCGTCAATGCATCAAAAATTACCCCCAAATTGAACAGCTTAAAATATCAATAAACCTTTATGATCTCACAGTCTGAGGGTCAGGAATCTGGGAATGACTTGGCTGGGTGGTTCCAGCTCAGGGTTTGTCATGAGGTTGTCAGGATATTATCTGAGCTGCAGTCATCTGGAGGCTGAGCTGAGCTGGAGGATTCACTTCCAAGATG
>NW_024349798.1:9884359-9894945 GCF_902729225.1 Pteropus medius
GGAAAGGAGAATGAAAAAGATCAATAGAATATTGAGTGTGAAGGGACTACACAGTAATTTCGGGAGCTGCTTCGCTGGAGGTGGGGGTTGGTGTCTGCAGTGTCCAAGGGAAGCTCCTTGGGCTGAGCAGCAGGGGACATGTCTCCAGGATGGATTCTGAGGAGGATGTCAAAATATCTCTCCATCCTCCCAGGGTGCAGAATGCTAATCTGACAGAGAGGACTTGAGTTGAGGCGGAGGGCTAAGATGAGAGAAGGCTGGAGCTGTAGCATCACAGATCCATTCCCAGCCTGGCCAAGTTCTCATCCATTTACTCTCATTCAGTCAGCAAATATTGACTAAAATGTCTGTTATGTGCCAAGGCCTGGGCTAGCCTTGGGTCACAGCTGAGTGAAACAGCCCACATTCGGCAGGGCCTATGGGTGAAGAAAGCCTCTGTAGAAACCAACTGATCAGACTAGTGCTGTCCAACAGAAATATAAAGCGAGCCATACATATAATTTTGTATAATTAAATTTTTTCTTAGTCACATGAAAAAAGTGAAAAGAAACAGGTGAAATGAATTTAAATAATGTAGTTTATTTAGTTTAAGATATCCAAAATATTATCATCTTCACATGGAACCAACATTAAAACACTATCGATGAAGTATCTCATTCTTTTTTTATAGCTTTTTTTTTAAAAAAAATAAAATAAATGTTATTTTTCAGAGTAGTTTTGGGTTCTGAGAGATGCCACCCCTCCCCCCCCCGCCCCCCCCACCCCGCCCGCAACATCCCCACCATGGTGGTACATTTATTGCAAGTGACAAACCCACGTTGACACAACATAGTCGCCCAAGGTCCATAGTTTGCATCAGGGTTTAGTCTCGGTTGTACTTTCTATGCGTTTGTTGTACAGTCTGTTAGACAAACATATAATGACAGGTGTCTACCATTACAGTATCATTCAGAGTAGTTTCATTGCCTTAAAAATTCCCTGTGACCATTTTGCCCCTGAGGGCTGCAGAGCATTTTCGAACGTGATCTTGACATTATTTTCTGTCCTCCAAGCTTCTGTCTTGAAACCTGATGCCAGGAGAGTTAAAAGGGCAGGGATTCCTGTCTATCTCTTGCAGCTCCTCCCATAGGTGCTAGGAAGGGAGGAGGGATAATTTAAAAAATTTACTACGGGGACTGACGGGCATTTCAACCAGCATTTCCTGGGATAGAGAGGAAAAGGAATGTGTTCTTGTGAGAAGATGGAAGTGTTTGAAGGAGCTTTGAAGTTGGCATCTAATACCTGAACCTCCCGTACACTTCCTGGCTGTGTGGCCTTGGGCCCATCACACCACCTCTCTGAGCTTTTGTTTTCTTTCATGCAGAATCTATGGAATAACACTGGGATGGGTCAGATTCCCTGGGAAATAGACTCCAAGCTGGAGATTTGTGTGCAGGTTTGCTGGGGAGAGTTCTAGGGCTCAGCCCTTAGTGGGGGATAAAGGAAGCAGAACTGGGCAGGGGGAGGAGTTGAACTGTTGGGTAGTTGCAACAGAGATGTCCGCCAATCTCATTATCATCAGCTACCTGGAGCTGGCAGGATTCTGTAGAGTTGTCCCTCCTGAGGCAAGAGGGCTGAGGCAGGTTTTGGATGCAGGCTGCCCATCCCCTCCCCCAACCCCCCAAGGAACCTTGTGGCCTTGGGCAAGGCAGTTCCCTTCTAGCTGGTGGGCATAATTTCGGGGGATGAACTTGGCTGAGAGTTGCCAGCCAGCAATTCTCCCAGAAGGTGGAGAAATGAGTCTCACTGTCTTGAAGGAGAGATCTGGGCACACATTGCAGCATCCACTACAAATACCAACCTTCCAGGGTAATTAGGAGGATTAAAAGCCATAAAGTGCACCGAGTGATTGGCACAGGGCATGGCACATGCTTGCCTCTTGATGATGATGATAATCATTATAATTACTCTGATTTCAAGAATATTTGTGAAGAAGCTAATAGGTAAAAGGCGGCCATGGGTGACTTCTAAGCAGCCTTAAGGTCTGGGAAATTCCAAGGAAATAACAATCCTTGGAGGGTTCAGAGGCCTGCATTAAGCCCCTAATCGCAGAGATGCTGACAGTATTGCTTCCTAAAAAAAGCCGCCACATCTGCAAACAAAGGAATCCATCCTGCTTTTGAAGGGGAAAGACAGAAGGAAGCAGAGGTTTGAATAAAGCTATTTTGCATTTGAACCATCATGAGTTTATGGTTCTCTGGAGCTAAGAATCCTCCTGGAACCATCCAGAATAAGCACTTTTGTTTTTCCTGGGGGCAGTTTTGTTCTGCATTCTCACTAGGCTGGGGTGCTGCCTGGGACTCAACTGATTCTTTACAGCATGAACTCGGAGCTGGCCTAGGCGCTGAGCGCTTTGCATTTACACTGGACACCTTGAGGCCCCTGCGGCATGCAGGCTTTGTCCCTGGCTCTTGACCCCACTGAGACAGCCTTTGAGCCCTCTCTGGAAAAAGTGCTGAGCCAGCAGGATATGCTGCTGCAGCCTCAGGAGACTCAAAGCCTATTAGAGCCACTAGGAGTTTGTTCCCCAGAGGTGGCCCTTTCCTCTCTTCTGGGAGATCCGAGGGGCCTGGCCTAGAGATTGTGCTTGTCACAGATGGGACCTGAGGGCTGACTATGAGCTCCTTGATGACATACTCTGTGTGTTTCGTTTGCCATTGTATCACGGGGCTTGGTACATAGGAGAAGTCAGTAAATACTTATTTATTGGATAGACAAATGAGTGAATGGATGACTGAACGAATGGATTATTTTCCAGAAGGTGCTGGGAGGCTCAAACTCACCCTCCTGATTTTTGGGTTCCTGGAAGGCAGGTGTGTGGCCAAGCATGGAGATGTGACTGTCTGTGAGTTATCTCCAGGTGCCTGACTCCCCTGAACCCTCGGTCCCTTGGGGGTTGTAGATACTGGACGTCTCCCGCATACGAGTGTTCCATAGTGATAGAGAAGCAGAGCGTGCCATGTGCTTTCATGTGCCCGAACCTTACACGTGCCACTCCCCCTGCTTGTCACCTTCCTTCCTCCTCATTGTCCTCACTTAGATAAGTGCTGGTCATCCCAGGGGGCTTGCCAGCTCCTCTGTCTTCCCACAGCCCCCCAGTCTCTCTTGGCAACAGACCGATTCACACAGGGGGTGGCGTGTCGGCTTCTGAACCCCCACCTGTTTGTGGGCTGTTTGAGGGGGGACGGACTGGGATGGATCTCTGAGGCCAGCACCCTGTAGGGGACCGGGATGGAGTGGGGGCTCCATACCTTTCTTTTTGGAATGAATGCATGAATGAACGAATGAAGTCAAAATGCTCTCAGGAAATCCTCAACTTGGGAAGGGTTCTAGAAAGGCGGGGGACATGAACATTTCCAGAGAAGTCAGAGACAAAGCATTTGGAATACAACCCTGTGGAGTCTGGGGTCTGGGGGATGGGTGGTCTGGAGCCCAGCATCAGTATTGCAAGCAATTAAAAAAAAAGTCCTCCTCTCTTGCTCAGACTCTCTGAACTTAAAGAGTGAGTGGAAAGTGTTTCCTATGTAGGATCAAACAGATTATCTTCCCAAACGTATTGCATCTAATTCTAGGCAGTGAGAAGCAGAGATGATTCTTCCCCAGGAGAGCAGAGGGAGATTGTGATAAAGTCAGCTCCTGGAGGTGGGAGGGGAGGGGAGGAAGTGATCGTGGCAGAGAAAGGAGAGAAGATGCAGTGGGCAATGGCAAAGGAAAGAGAAGAGGCAGGGAGGGGAGGGGAGAGAGAGGAGGTTCAGTGGTTCAGTGGGTCCCACAGGAGTGTATACTTTCTCCCAAACCCGGAGTGAGGTGACATTTAAGTGCTTTACATAATTCGGAGGGCACAGATGCAGAGATGAAGACATGCTTATTTCACTCTGACTCGTTTTGAACCATGACTCTTCCTGTTTCTGTTATTTGCACTGAAATCTGAGGGTTGGGAGATCCTGGAATGTTCACATTAAGAATAACTCAACATTTGTACAGCCCAGCTCACAATGTACTTTTCCCCATGCAAGTTCTCACTGGATCCTCCAAGTGAAGTCATCACCATTGTCCCCTTTCTCACCCCCATCCTTTGCCCAAAGAGGGGAAAATGACCTCTGTTTATGAATGGCCCAACACCTGTGACAGGCATCACTAATCATTCAGGGTACTAGTCTGGTAACCTCATGCCCTGATCCAGGCAGTCACTGCTAATCAAATGGAGACGAAAGTGATTTCCCTTCCGCTGGACCAAGAATAAGACCATGTTGCATCTCGGGGTATTTCAAGTCCTACCCTAGGCTGTAGCCCATCCAGCATTACAGCCCTCTCTCCCATCATGGCCATTAGCTGCTATTGTATCCTTGACTTTGGGACCCCTGACCACCTCCTTCCTTCTCCTTTTATGAGACCTTGTATGGCATTTCTCCTTTTAGTCTTGCCAAGCTCTCCTTGACCAGGAAGCCACATCCCACTGCCTCATCCCACACAGGTCCCTCCCTCCTATAAAATTCTTTAGAGCAAGGCTTATCAACCTCCGCACTGTTGACATTTTGGGCAGATAATTCTTTGCTGCGAGGGCTTCTCTGTGCGTTGCAGAAGATTTAGCAGCATTCCTGGTCTCTACCCACTAGATGCCAGTAGCACACTCCCCTTTCATAGCTGTGATGACCAAAACTATCTCCAGACATGGCCAAATGTCCCTGAGGGGTTAGGCAACTTTGTCCTTGCTTGAAGTACTGCTTTAGAAGTATAGATGACCCTTGAACAATGCGAGTTGTTAAAAAAATAATAATTCTCAATGGGCGAAGGATGGGAGTTTGATGGATAAAGAGCCCAGCTCCCTTACAGCTCAGTGGGATCGTTCTGACGTGTTTTTCAGACAGTCCCCAGGGGGACGAGTCCCAGTTGCCTGTCACAGCTCACAGAGGGATGCACCCCGAGCTGGCTTTCTCTTTTCCCCATGTTACTTCCTCACTTCTCCCTGGAGCTTCCTGAGAGCATTACCCAAATAAAGGACTTGCACCGGGTCCCGTCTCAGGCCCAATCTGTAGGTCCAGAACCTGGCGAGAAATAGCTGTGCATAATGTAGGCATGTCCCAGGCTGTCCACGTGGCTTGTGAGGAAGGGATCTTCTGGGCCCTGCCAGAGCCTCTTTGCCAAGAACGCTGGGAGGTAATGTCAGAATTGGAGGCAGGAGAGTGTCGTGGGTAGATGAGAGAATGGAGATGAATGGCAGGGTGTGAGCTCTGTCTCTGACATGTGATTTTAGGCGAGTTACTGCTCTCGCCTCAAGTTCCTCCTCTGGAGGACAATCATAGAATTTATCATCCAGACAGGGGCACAGGAAGCAGGAAGAGGACAATGTTAATAATTATGCCAGGACCATGGGCACGAGCTGAAATGTGGGGGTCCCCTGACTCATCTGCTAAGTGGGGGTAATGACAGTGCTGTTGGGGAACCCAAATTCAGACTTATATTACTATTTTAATCCTTGCAACAATCCTTCAAAACACGTGCTATTATTACCTCACTGAGAGCGGTTCAGTGATTGGCTCAGGGTCTTGGGCTTGCTCGGGTCCAAGTACACGTCCACAGCTCTTGACCACGATGCTACAATGGTGGGGTAAGTGGATGGTGCTGCTGGTACTGCCAGGTGGACGTCAGCTTTCCAAGTCCTATGTTATATTTACCGAGTGCTTGCTAGGTACTGGCACGTCACCTAGGTCATCCCATTTATCCTTGCAACTACTCTATGAGGTCCAGGCACCGCTGTTATTGCAGATCTAACCTGTAACCACTACACTTGCCTGACTCAGATTCTGAAATCAGCTCCCAGCATTCTTTGTGAAGAGGCTCAGACAGAGCACTGTGTAATGTCAATTGGTCACTTGTCAGCCTGGATGGAGCCTTGTAGGACCGGTCTCAGAACACCTAGGAATCTTGAAGGTGCATTTCTCACGAACCACATGAATGGGCTGAATTGTGTCTCCGTTATACGCAGCTATCGGTCACCCTTTAATTATGAATATATAAATCAGGCCTCTTTTATTTTTTAGGGCCATAAAACTGTTCATTTAAAGTAGCTCCTGCTCAGCCCATCCTGACTGATAAATATAAATAAATCATACCACTCTTCTATGAATTATGCATTAAATACACATCTGTAAAACTTCCCTGTAAAGAGTAAGACTTTGAACATATGGGGCTTTAATTGGACATTAAATCAATTTTCATATATCTGTTGATGGAATTTAAAAAATATTCCTAGCTTTATTTCAAATGGCTGTCACTGTTACATGATAAAAAAAAGAAAGCCCCCCTTCAAACCCCTGTGATTTTGATCCCCACTGCTTGCACTTACTGTCTATAATTCAAATCTCGGCACTGGTACCTGTGATAGAGAGATTAAAAGGGTTCTCAGTGATCTGAGCAGCAGCGTTCAGATAGCATCGGAGAGTTAAAGGTAGAAAAACAATGGGATGACTGAAGAAATACACAGGTGTGGTGTGAGCTACGGGTCTGAGATGGGGAGAGACGGAAAGAGAAGGGTGGGGAGGGGAGGGAGAGAGGCACGCAGGGTGGAGGAGGCGGAAGCATCCACTCTCTGCCAAATGCTTTCACTGCAAAGGATTATTTAATTCGCTCTCCCACTCCATGAGGTATGGGCTCCATTCTACAGGTGAGAAAACTGATTTAGGAAGGTTATGAAATTTTCCCAAGGTCATACTAAGTGTCAAAGCTGGGATTTGGTCCCAAGTGGTTCTGGCTCCCAAGGATTTGCTCTTTTTTATACGAGGAGGGTTTGATGGTCAGTTTTGTAAAATCTTATTGGAGCCACAATTCCCTGATCGTTGGTAGTGCACCACTGATTAATGAGATGTAGGGGGTTGATGAGTGAGAACCAACTAATATGTTGGTGAGTTTCCTAGTTAAATTCTATAATTTTTCAGCGGCCTCCGAGAGAAGATATAAGACCTATATTTTGTGAGGAAGTGAGCTCCATGTCGGTGGAGGTAATCAAAAACAGCCCTTTGGTAACTTCTCTGGGATTATCACCCAGTGAACTCAGAAGTCCCTGTAAAGACACGAATGGAAGTGTCTTAAGCTACATGTCCAGCCACGGGAGGAGAAGGAATGCTCTTCGTGTTTCTCCAGATCAGAGCCCTTCGCACATTTCTTGGAACCACCTTCATCCTTGGGCAGCCAGGAAGCAAAAGAACAATCCTGAGAGTTGAAATAGTCTAAAAAAGACCGGGTTGTAATTAGCTGCCATGTGACTTTAGGCAAGTTCCTATGCATCTCTCCGACTCAGCTTTCATTCTGTAAATGGGGGAATAATGGTATTTATGATCTCTTATGATGCATACATTATGTGTATCCTCCAGATTCCTATGTGGAAATACTAACCCCTAGTACTTCAGATTGTGACTGTGTTTGGAGATAGGGCTTTAAAGAGGTGATTAAGATTACACAGGTCATATGGGTGAGTCCTAATCCAGTCTGACTAGTGTCGTTATAAGAAGAGAAAATATGGACACGGGAGATGCTGCAGATACACATACGCAGAGAAATGGCCATCTACAAGGCAAGGAGAGAGGCCTCAGGAGAAACTGATCCTGCCAGAACCTTGAACTTGGACTTCCAGCCTCCAGAACAGTGGGAAAGTAAATATCTGTTGTTTAAGCCACCCAGGGTGTGCTATTTTGTTATGGCGCCCCTAGGAGATGGGTACACCATCTCTAATGGTTGCTATGGGAATTCGGTGGATCAAAGTTCATAAAGCACCTAGCGTGGTGCAGGCACTTCGTGAGCACACAGCATATTCTGGTCTCCTTCCTGCTCTGCAATCCGTATTGGTCTTATTGCTCCCATGAGCTTCTGGAAGCTACTTGAGAGTTCCTTGTTTCTGTCTTCGTACACCGGCACACAGTCAGTGCTCAATAAATATTTGCTGCACTGAGTTGCAAAAGCAGCACATAGATGTGGTCACTTTCCAAAGCACAGGGGTTCCAGCCCTGTCCCTGTTATTCCGCCCCCTCTGAGTCCCTCACTTGAATGCAATTCAGGGTTTCTCCCCTCATTATGGAACCTCGCGTAGGAGGTCTGAATTGCCTGGGGCATCCCCTCTCTCGTCAACGACCATCCTCTGTTGAGCACTAACTATGTCCTAGACACTGGGTTTTTCATAGATTGTCCTCTGGAAGTCTCATAGTAACCCTACAAGGTAGAAATATTATTATCATTCTCACCCCTGCAGGTGAGGAAACTGAGGTCTTAGGATGTTAATTGTCCCAAGTTTTCCACCCAGCTAGGAAGTGATAGAATTAAACTTGGGTTGATCTGGTCTCAAACTCAGTGTACTTAAACCACAAGGCGAAAGTACTCGAAATTTAGATTCAATGGTTAATGAAAACAACAACAGCAACAACAGTAGTAAATATCGTCTACTGATTACCTGCAATGTGCTAGGCATTGTGTTAAGTTGTTTACCAGCGTTTTCTCATTTAATCCTCTCAGCAACCCATAGGTAGGTACTATTATTCCATCCTTCTACAGATGAGGAAACTGAGACACGGCTGGTTCGGTGACTTTCCCAAAGTTGATAACTAATCAAAGGTGAAATAGGATGTGGACCTGAGAGCCTCTCTTCTTGATCACTGTGCCAGACTGATAATTACTGAGCATTTACTATGGTGCCCTCCGTGCTAGAATGCCACTTATGTTTTAGCACCATGAGCCTTTCTAGGAGAGGCCCAGAGAGGTGGAGACCATTATGTGGTGATCACACAGCTGGCAAGTGGCTAAGTTATGACTTTTAGGCCCCTAAGACACTGAGTCTTTCTGCCGTCCCTGTGTATGCTCCCCTCACTCCATTTTTGCTATTTTTTGACCTCATAGCTGCTCCCATATGGCTTTGAAGTCTTCTCCACTTTGAAAGGTGGAACCTCCCAATAAGTGACTGACAGTCAGGCATTCACAGGGAAACTGGCTTGGAATGGCCTCGATGCTTATTTTCTTATTATTTTGATTCTGAGCTTCTGCAAATTGAGGACTCAGCAGCATCAGGATTAGGCAAAAAAAAAAAAATTTTTTTTTTTTGCCTCCTGTTATGTACTTTCTCTGAATTGGTTCTTTTGAGACAATTATTTGAGGCCTTCACATTGTTCCCTCAGGCAAGCTGAGAAAGTCAGTCAGCACATCCTCCTATTCAGAGGAGCATCTTAGGGCTCCTTTCATCCCTAACTTGGACTCGCAAACACAGGAAGGGAAAGGCAGGGCAAGAAGCAAGTCGTGCCTTAGACCAGATGGAGGGTCCAGCAATGCGAATCTTCCATGTAAAATAAACACGCATCTTTCATCTCTTATCCCCCTGAATCTTCAGACAGAGCCTCTGAGATGGACGCTATTATTTCCATTTCTTGATCGAGGAAACTGAGGATCATTGAGGTGAAATAAAATTTCCCCGGGAACAGGGCAAGTCTCCAGCCCTTCCTATCTCTCACTCTCGTCCCCTTTCTTTGAACTCTCAGAATATAAATTGCCTCTTTCCACGTTTGCCACTTACGAAGATGTGGCCTTATCTTTTATTTAACTGCTCTGGAGACGCAGCAGAGTTTAGGGGTTAAAAAGATCAGCTTTTGAATCAGAGAGACGTGGGTTTGAATCCTGGGTCTTTTTAAAAAAAAATTTAATATTTATTTTAATTATTGACAATGCAAAAAACCTTTTTGCTCCCACCTAAAATATTAATATGTATAGTCTGTTATTAATATGTATAGATTTTTTATTTTTTTCAATTATAGTTGACACGCGATATTACATTAATTTCAGGTATACAATATAGTGATTAGACATTTATATACAAAGGTATATATACCACCTCAGTAAATCTAGTACCCATCTGGCACTATTCATGGTTGTAATATTATTGACGATATTCTCTATGCTCCATCTCTTATCAACTATGTAAACCATTAGCTCTTTAACCTCACTGACCTCTTTCCTTGTCTGTAAAATAGAGATAGAAAGAGGAAATAACTCACGGAGTTCTTTTGGGGAGAATAGTGTATTTAAAGCAGTTAGAACAGTTTCTGCACGTTGCAAATACCTAAGAGAGCTTAGCTGACCTTGTTGTTTATATCGTTGTTATTAATTTATGTGGGCATGAATATAAAAAATGCTGAGAGGAAAGCCAGGCAGGCAGGTTTCAGTTATAATGTTTGCAAATTCTAGTTGTGTGGCTTTGGGTAAGACACTCAAATTTTCTGAGTTTCAGTTTTTAGTTAAATTCTGTTCAATGGGGATGTTTGGTTCTGCTTACTTGACAGGTGACTTCCAGGGGCTCAGATGGCACTAAGGATGTTGGACAGTGCTCAGCAGCCAGAAGATGTTTAGTAAAAGTGTGTCAAATGCATGATGAATAATGTAACTTTACAGGAATTTTTTTTTTAAATCCTGGAGTGCTTTGTAGGTATAGAGGACTACTAACTAGGTCACTTGTTAACTCAGGGAAAGAAGGAAGATCAGAGGAAATCACAAGAAAGAAGAAAGAAAAGAAAGAA
>NW_024349798.1:9894983-9924402 GCF_902729225.1 Pteropus medius
CACTTTCCAACTGTGTTCTTGGGTACATTGCATAACCTTTCTGGGACTTGGTTTCCCCAACTCTAAAAGTGCACCTGATTACATATGTTATAGGGCTGTTGTGGGGATCAATAAGACAGTAACCGTGACGTGTTTAGCACAGAGCTTGGCATGTAGTGGTCGCTTAGTGCTACTATTATTACTATGACTATTATAGATACTGAGCACTGTGCTGGGGGATGTACTTAGGAAACTAGCACTTATTAAGGACCGACTTTTCATTCATATTTTACCTAATCCTTACAATGACCCGCAAGGGAAGTGCCATGATTATGCTCTGTGTGTTTATAGTGAGGATCTGTGGCTCAGAGACGAAATAACTAACTCAAAGATGCACAAGCGAGAAGTGGTGGACCATCGGTTCGACCCCAGGTCTATCCGACTGCACAGACCTTGGTCCCTGCTCCTCAATGCAAGGACAGGAGTTTCCACAAGTGGATGAAGAAGAAGAGAGGGCAAGGAGCGAGGCAAAAAGAGCTACAGACCAGCTGCCGGGGCAAGACCTGCATGTCAGTGGAAAGCGCTTCGATTGCTCTGAGAAACTGCCAGACCTGTGTTATTTAACATGCGCTCCTTCCTTTTAGAGTCTATCAGGACTTTTACAAGTTTGACCTTTGGCTGACATCTACTCATCCAAGACAAGGGCTGGAGATAGGTGGGGTCCTCTTTCAACTGGGAACTGGTTCTAGAACCTGTGATTGGGTAATAGGTAGAGAAAGGGGAGAGACTCATTGTTTTCCTGAGTGTTGTATAAATCCTGAGTAGCTTGGGATTGTCACGTAGGACGCTGGAGGAAAATGCAAGTATCCTTGAGACTCATGGTTGAGAGGCACAGGTAGGGACATAGCTGGGTCTGTTGGGGGCTTAGACAGCTCCAGTGAAGGGTATTGTGTATTGACAAATGGTTTAAGAATAAGACAAGGATTTGAATTGTTCCCTTGAGGATACAAGTATCAAACTGTTTCTACCTCTCTTGCTATTGACTTGATACTTTTAACTAGATATACGTTTTTTGGCGATATAAATTAATTGGGCTACACGGGGAGACATTTCGAGATAATACTTCAATCTGGACCAGAGTTACTCTATGAAACCTTTGTAGAAATTTCCGTGGTGCTGTGGTTAAGAGTTGAGACTCTGGTGTCTGAAGACCTGCTTCTCCACTCAACAACCATGAATCCTTAAGCCACATGCTTAGCTGCTCTGGGCCTCGGTGACCTTATCTCTAAAATGGGTGTAATGATACGTGACTCCTTGGATAATTGCAGATAAGAAGTGAGAAGGGCATGGTAAATGTTTCGCTTAGTGCCTGGCATATGGTAAAGTCATCATTCAATGTCAGCTATTGTTATTTTGATACTTTTAAGGGCTCAGGTTTAGGAGTCAAGATACATGTGCTCCCATAGAGCTTTGTCATTTGCCTGGCAGTGGAAGGGCAAGTTAATCAACTGCTCTGAACTGCGGTCTCCATGCTTATAAAATGACAACAATAACAACAGCAATAAATATTCAACTTACAGCACTCTTGTGAGTTAAATGAAAGGCAATGCTTGTTAAGTGCTTAGAAAACTGCTTGAACCCTAGATGTATTAAATACATAATTAATATTATATTTCTGATTCTTCTGGTCCTGCCGGAGAAGGGGTATTGTCTGTCTCCATGGTTTTAGGATGTACTGAGCAAAGATCAGCAAATCCGCAGAAAATATGGCTGGCTTGTATTCTACACATTGTCTGAAAGTGCTCAAGAGACCTAGGCCATACACAGTTTGGGTGGCAGCAGAGAAGACATCTGTAAAACAAAGAGCATGATCCATTTGCAGCAGGATCTCCATGGGGCCCCATGGGAACTGGAAGCAAGGTCGTGGGTCTGAGCGCATAGAAGGTGAACACTGGTTGCAGGAAGCTCCGTCTATGTTCCTGCAGTCTCCCAGATATTTCAGGCCCAAGAGTCAATTTTAATAGGAAGGAAAAGGGAATGGAGAGTCCTGTCGAGAAGAGCAAAGCCTCAGTATAAATATAGACTGGGTTTCTGTTGAGCTTCCTGTCGACTGTTTATGGATTAGACCACGTGATGGTGCAAGGTGTACTTTATCTTTAAGGAGCTTGGACCCAACTGACCTGCTCCCATGCAATTATTTCTGAAATACCCTTGAGGATTCGGTCTTTATAGCTCACCATCTGAATCCTTGCTAAGGGTATTGGTAAGATTGTATGTGTGTGGGTTTGTGTGTGTGTAAACTCCGTTATTTTCAATTTCTGCTCCCTTGAGCCTCTCTTCTCTTGGCAGGAGCCCTCAGGGGCCACTTGGCAGATGGCTGCTGGTCCTTATCTGCAAAGAGCTGTCAGTCATGAGGCACCAACACATTTCACAAGGGCCCTTCTCCCATCTCAGGGCAATCAGAGACAGCAGGCTCCAGAGCAAAATTTAAAAACCAGGAACAGACTCAGACACACTCCAGGTTCTTTGTCTGACACGGTCCCAGGAACTGTTCAGGCATCTTCTGCCTCAAATGGTAATGACAGCACTAATGATTCTGACAGCACAGAGATCTCTTCATAACAGGGTTACCCCGACATAGCAGGGAGCTCAATTACCTTAGAACAGAACTTATTAGACTCCAGTGCATTCATTAAAATCTGCCCCACACAAGTTTGGGGACAGTGGAAGGGAAGCCAGATTTAAACGAGCTAGGTTAAGGAAAGCAGAACAGAAACTTTCGTAAACAGCACAAGAGCTCACAGGATGGGGTGCTAAAATCGGGGATCTGAGACCCCTGGAGGGCAAATGACTTTGCCCCATAATGGTGCTCATTCACTTGTTTGTTTATGCAAAAGATGGTTGAAAACCTGCCTTGTGCCAGGTCCTGTTCTTGACACTGGGAAGACATGCCGAGGTCTAGCAGGGGAGACAGTCATTCAGCAAATGGTTTCACGAATAAATGCAATGACAAGAGAACTTCCAGGTGGTCTGAGATGGCACGACAGAGAACCAAGTCTAAGTCGGGGGTTTAAGAAAGTGACTTTTCAGATGAGCATTTACTACCGTCACTATCTCTTCTTCTTCTTCTTCTTCTTCTTCTTCTTCTTCTTCTTCTTCTTCTTCTTCTTCTTCTTCTTCTTCTTCTTCTTCTTCTTCTTCTTCTTCTTCTTCCTCCTCCTCCTCCTCCTCCTCCTCCTCCTCCTCCTCCTCCTCCTCCTGCTCCTCACTCCCCTCCTCCTCCTCCTCCTCCCTCCTCCTCCTCCTCCTCCTCTTCTTCTTCTTCTTCTTCTTCTTCTTCTTCTAACTCTACTTCTTTTTCTATGACTACGACGTCTTGCACTGCTGTTGAAGTTACTGCCACCACTCTCTCTCTTCTTCCTTCTCCTCCGTCTCCTTCTGCTGGTATATTCTCCTTCTGCTGGTATATTCAGGACTAAAGCAGCCTGTGTTTTTCAAGTAGATTAGTTGCAATATGAAATAGACAACTCAGTGCAATGTGAAAGCTGGACTGCATTGTTCCTGCTTTACAGATGAGGGGATGGAGAAACTGACACATTAGGCTAGTCTTACCGTGAGAGGGCAGCTAGTCAGCAACAAAATAAGAAACCCTGAATTCTCGTTAAATCTCATTTCCACTGTTTATATATTTCATGGCATGACATTTCAGAAATTCCAAGATGTTTCCCACTGAGGGCAGAACTTTTGTCTGTTTTGTCCACTGATTGATCCTGTGCTTTTGAGAGATGCCTGGTACACAGGAGGACTCACATACAATGAATGAATGAATGTTGAAGAATGAAGAATGAACCAATGAATTAATGCATGAATGGATGATGAATCTTCCTCACTGACGTAGTTCTAATATCATGAATACTTTATTATTTTAATGGACTCCTCTCCCCTGACCAACCTTTCTCTTTCTCTGCCTGCAAACTAAATGTCACAAACCTGTTCAGAAATATTCCAAGAAAAAACAAACTATTAAAAACATTTGGAATTCTGCCTATGTCTATAACCACTAAAAGTCCACATCACAAGTTTGTACATTAAGATTCAAGGTTCGAAAAGTGATTTAAATCTACTCTCCCCTCCCCCTGACCATTCATATCTAGTGGTTTTAAAAATCAATCTGGAAATAACATTTTCCCCCTAGACTAGCCTGTCTGAAGAGAATAGCTTGGAAGTCATGCTGTGCTAAGGATGGGTCAGCTATAGCTCCATAAATGATTTACTGTGCTCTTTGGGCATGTAATAGCATGCTTCCCTCCTGTACTTAAGGATATTTAGGCATAGAAAGAAGACAAGATCATGTCATAAGAAGAGAACAGACTTGGGAGTCACGCAGTCCTAGGTTAAAAATCTCCATGTTCAGACCTTGGACAAGTCATCACCTTCCCTGGGTCTCAATTTCTTTAATTTTAAAGCAGAAACACTAGTCCCTACATCTTAGGCATGCAGTGGGATTTTTGTGTAGGGCAACTTAAAAACTCCAAGCCTAATGCCAGATATACATTAGGTCATTTAAGTCATGTTCAGTTTCTTGCCTCCTTGGAGAATCATTTACATGATGGAGGTGAAGGATCTTTGTAAACTGTAAGGTGCTGTATCCTGTAGGGAGACACCTCTCTCCTTGCGCTCATCTCTTGCTGTTCCTTACAGCATTCTGGGTTTCAGCCACGTGGGACCAAATGCATCATGCTTCCCGCATTCCATCGGACTGTCACCGTATCCCCATGACTCAAGACTCAGCTTGGTTCCCTCAGGAAACTTTCTCTGTCCAGCTACTCCCTGCTCCCGTCAGGTGGATTTCACTTCCTTCTTTGAGCTCCCCACCAAACCCGCAATTCACTTCATTGTTTCTTATCGCTCAGCATCACATTTATCTGCTTATGTTTCTTCTTCCAGCGGGAGTGTTAGCTCACGCAGGACGGTCTGTCTGATTCAACGTGTATCCCAGGCACTTAGCATATAATTGGAGTTCTGGAAATATCTCCCGAATCAATAAACATGATTGTGTTATCACTATTGTTAGAATAATAAGAATTTTCTTCAAACGAAAACAAAACAAAACCAAAGCAATATTGCAGTACATGCAATACAAAGGGAATCTGAGTATTATTAGGAAATCCATCGACGATGGGCCAGTTCCTGACCGAATCCTAAGGATCGCTCAGTTAAATGTAGTTGTTGATCAGTCTTTCACTAGTTTCTCACTTCTGAACTAATTGTGCCAACCTTTGTCCTCAGCAGACACCCAGTAGTGTTAAATGAAGCAATAAGTTTCATATGGACCTTCTGGTCAACAAGATAGCCATGAACAGAGAAAACTGAAGTAAAAGTAAAAGGTTGACTGGGAAACCTACTAAGATGGATGAATCCATGCCAGAACCTTATGTAGGCTCAAGTCATTCATCATTCCTCTTTGGCCAGGTACACTGGCTTCTGTGCCCCTCATCCCAGTTAGAAGTGACCTCACCAAGCCACCTATGAAAAACTCTTCTGTGTTCTCATCATCTTCATAGTAGCAAATCAAGGAATTGGATATGGAAGCCGACAGTCTTGGGACAACTCCTCACTCCAGTGCTACTGAGTGTACAACCCGAACAAGCTACTTCACCTGTGCAAACCTCAGTTCCTCCCACTGTCAGGTGAAGACGGGAGTTGTACCTAATTTAAAGACTATAAAAAAAGAAGTCACCCTCATGAAGATCAAAGCACCTGACCAGCATAGAGGGCATTTGATAAAAGTTAGCTATATTATGATGACATTCTCCTGGCATTTGGCTGACATCTCCAGCTTCTTTTTTAGCTGGTTTTCCAGCCTCCACTCTTGCTCTTTTCTTAAAAACTGGGCTTCTCCATGGTTCTCTCATGGGCTCCCTTTCTGTCTCAAGCTATGCATTCTTCCCAGGAAGGCTCACCTCCCACCCTAGCTTCAAGAATCATGTTTATGCTGAGGATTTCTCTTCTTTTGTGTCCCTAGTCTAGATTTTTCTCCTGAGTGCCACACTCAAACTATATGACATCTGGGCATCTTCCCAGGACCTCGGACTCAATCCATCACAGATGGAGTGCACAGCCTTCTCTTGATATCCGACCTTCCTCCAGGGTCCACAATCTCGTGATCCACTTAGATGCTCAAGCCAGGGTCCTCCCCGCTCCCCAGCCAGTCATTCGTCGTGCCCCACCGTTTTAGACCCTACTTCCCACTGCATCACCATCCTTTCTGGCACAGATGTCTCTAATCACTTCCTAATTGGTCTCCCTGCTGCCATTCTTGTCCATTTCCACTTTATCACCCAGTTGGAGTGATCTTTTAATAACAATCATCAGATCGTGCCATTCCTCTGCCTGAAGCACACCAACAACTTCTCTTTATTTTGGGAATAAAATCCCAGGACCTTCATATGGCGTCGTGGATGCCGTGGTGCGCTGCCCTGAACCCCTGCAAGACCAAGCTGCTGGAAGTGTTGGCTGCTGAGTCCCTCCCTGGAAAGGGCACTATCTCATCCAAGGTTATGGCCCTCAGCAGGGGAAGACCCCATCATCCAATGGCTCGGCAGCGTGAAAGTACAAAGGTCTGGCTCTCTTGCTTCCATCTGGAGCAGCTCCAGTGCCCTCTGTGGAATTAGCTGAGGTCTGGTGTAACTGCACTGTTGTATACCTGCTCCCTCTGCCCAGTCCAGCTTTTCTCCCTTTCTCCCAGGTGTTGTACCTGAGAGCACTCCCCCATAAACCTCCTGCATGCAAATCTCTGCTTCCTGCAGAAGCCGACCCATACCAGGAGGCTTCCATGACGTAGCTACGGCACAGTGCCTGGAGTAACGTAGATGTTTAGTGACTACCGTGGTGGATTGGCTGGTTGCACCACATCTATAAACATGAAGTGAAGGGAAGAAATCTCTTTCACATGATCAGCACTTGGCATTCATTCAGGGGCTCTCAAGAATATGGCCAGATGACAACCAGGGCAGCTAAGTGGGCAATGCAGACCCATGCAGCTGTTTTTACCAGTAATGATGGGAACCTGTAATCCAAGTGTCACAGGGGAGGGCAGGAGAGGCCTGCCAGTAGCTTTCTCTTATTATTTATGCTTTATCAGCAGAACATTTACCTCTGCATTGATTTTTGTGTATCCAAGAACCAAAAGGAAAACCAGGAACCAAGCCAGGAACCAAAAGGAAAACCAAAATTTCAGAATGTGCTTTTCTTCTGCAACCCATGTAGCTCTTGCTGAATTCCACCTTTTTAAATGACTTCCTGTGGGAACTGCAAGGGCAGAGAGCTGGCAAGATATTTTAGGAAATTTGATACTAACTTCATCCCATCAAGCAAAGAGAAATGGCAAGAGCAATAGCATCCTACGCTTTGCTCACAAGTCTAGAGCTTGCTACACTCTACCTTGTTTCCAGGCCATCGCACGTGCTGTGATGTCTGCCTGCATTATCCTCCCCTACTTTATCTATCTTCACAACTCCTGCTTGTGCTTTAGGATTCATCTGAGGCATAGTCTGCTACAGGATGTCTTCCCTGACTCCCCTGAAGGATTACATACCTTTCCTTGGCTGACCACAACGAATTGTCCAGTAACTGCCTATTTCTCTTTTTGCATCGGCTACTAGAAAGCTCAGTGCTCAATTTACAGGCTACCACTAACCTGTTAAATATGCGTGTTATGGATACTGATCTTACTTAAGACTTCTTATTTTGCTTACACTTAGTTTTCCTTTTATTAATTTTCTCAATAACACAAATATGTAATCTTATACTAACCTCAATCATTTTTTAAAGCAGAGGATTTTTTAGTGATCACAGCATACTGTAGTTGACCATCGATTTATCTGTTTTCCCTACTGACTTGTGAGTTTATGAAGAGAAGACAGTGACATCTTTTTATCTATCTGCCTCAAATGGCAGAAAGTAGGTCCTCAAAAATATTTTGTGAGTGAGTGAACTAGGTGTAAGGAATGGGGAGAGGGAGTGAGTCTGGTGCTTTGGGGACTTTTTACTTTGGACCTAGTGCTTGAGACAAAGAAAATGGAAGAAATCACATACTTTTATATGTTTTTATGCCAAGAGGATCATGGGTGATTCTATGGCTGGAAGAGCTGCAGAAAGAAGAAAGAATGTGACCCTTAGTGGGAAAATATTTTATTTAAGAGACTGCCCTTCAAGGTAGCTGTGACTAGGCCACTTGTTGAATTGGTGGGGCCAGGTCTAAATCCTCCAAATATATAAGACATTGAACAGAATCCACGAACTTCTTTTTCAAGATTAAAGTGCATGTTTACCTTCTTCACAAAAGAATAGCCATTTCTATTTATTTAGAGCAGAACTCTATGTCACAATGATATCCGCACTCTTGACATTATAACATCTAATATAGACAATAACCCCTGAAGGAGGGGACCATCAGCCTCACCTTACAGAAGAAAGATGTGAGACTCAGAGAGGCGAAGTCACCTGCTTAAAGTCACTCAGCTGAGGATGAACTATTTTTTGAGCTTCGGCCATCTCACCGCAAAGCGTACTCTACATCTTTTTCTATGTCATTCTTTTTGAGGTGCTCTCCTACTCATGGCCTTTGTCTCCTTTTAGAGGGAACTTCACCCCAGATTCACCCCAGGGAGCACACGTGACCTGGTAGTTTTATTGAAAGGAGATTTTCAAGATCAGTGATTTCCCAGGAATAGCAAGAGTGTGGCTCTAGAGCCGTAGTTCTCAACCCGGGGTGCATTTGCTCCTCAGGTGACATTTGGTAATGTCTGGAGACACTTTTGATTGTAATGACTGGTGTGCGTGTGTGTGTGCGTGTGTGTGCATGCGTGTGTGCGTGTGTGTGCATGCGTGTGTGCGTGTGTGTGTGCACGCGCACGCGCGTGCACACGCATGCACACGAACATGCACACACGCTATCGCCATCTAGTGGGTGGAGGTCAGAGATGCTGCTAAACGTCTTACATGTACAGGATGGCCTGATAAAGAACTATCTGGCTCAAGATGTCGATAGGGCTGAAGTTGAGGAACCTTGATCAAGAAAGATTCCTCGCCTTGCCTGACCCATGAGTAGGCTCTCCCTGAAGTGCCTCCCCTGTCTGCAGAGAAACTTGGGGAACTGACCCCTATGTTCCAGCTCCAGCATCTCTGCTTCTAAGAGAAGTAAGTGAAGGCAGAGACAAAAATGAATGATACCGTGGACAGAGAAATTTCCTCAAGGAAATCCAGACTCTGGGGCCCTTTCAAACTGACTCACTACTGACCCATTTCTTCTTCTGATCTCAAAATGTGCAGATATAAGCCACATTGATTGGTATGGAACTGGGTTATATTCGAAGAGAGATCATTTTTCATGGGCAGCTCTTGCGGTCAATACTGGCTCAGAATTTCTGCCAATTGGAGATATATGAGTAAAATTACTAAGAAATAAAATTGGATGCTCAGCAATTAATCATCGTGTAAAGCCTGGGGAGGTTCCATTTGTCTGGTATTCTTGAATTCTGCCCCCATATTTTGATGTACCAACGATTTATTAAACTAGTGTTAATTCAACTCTATGTGCCAGGCATTATGCTTAGGGCTTCGTGAGTATAATTTCAGTTACCCTGAATGCCAGCCAATGAAGTAGGCACCATCATTACTTTTATTTTACAGATGAGGAGAGTGAGCCTTAGAGCAGGAAAGCAGTTTCTCCAAGGTCACCAGGTAATAACATGTAGAGCTGATATTTGAAACTGGTTCTGATGAACTCCAGTGATTTAGCTTTTAATGGGCTCTCTAAGTGCTGAATTTGGCACCTTGAACATGTTTGTTTGACTGGTACAGTGTTTTTTAAAAAATTTGCCAATAGTTAAAAAATTTAAGATTTACAAAAATCCAATCTTTTAATTCTTTTTAATGTTTCTTATTCCCACCTGGAAACAATCAGCTGGCACTCAGTAGCTGAGCTCCTCAAATAGTGTTGTCGCTCATTTTTGTGACCTGCTTGGCACCTGTAGGTACCTGAGATTTTGACCTTTGGTCAAAACCACTCTGGCTTGTAAGGAGTGAGAGAAGACAGAGCAATGCCTGTGTGTGCTATAAGCATTATTCCCTGTGAATCCTCAACTTGTGGGCAACATGACCCAGTCTGACCTTGAACTTGACCAGCTCCACTTTGAACCACAAAGATGGGAGACTTCACTGCCCATCACTGTGACTTGAGGTGCGTAGAAAAAGAAGGAATCGGGACCTCCTTATAAGCCAGTGAAAAGGCTCAGGCATTCTCTCCAAATCTTCTTTTAGCTCTTAAAAAGTGCCAAGTTTCAGAATTCCTACAGGTATTGTTAAGCTAGCTGTCAGGGCTGGGTCAATCCCCCTGACTATCACAGCCATAATTCTGGTACCCAGAGGGAGCAAAAGCAGGTTAAAGAGCCCCCCTTTGCAGAATTCTGACTTAACAAGGCTTATTTACGTCTCTGTGTGCTACAGGTTACAATAGCATCGTCTTTCCTATACATAAATAATGTATAAATTGTGTTAAGTCACTGTGCAGGCTTTTTAGTCCTTGGAGAGGCAGAAGGACAAAGGAATCAACCTTACACAGATGCTCAGTGGATACACATCTCTACTCTCCTTACATTAAACATAGCGAAGAGAAGTCTCAGGGGAATGTTTTTACATAATATTACGGATTCGATATGTTTGCCAGTCAAAGGCCATGAACTCACTGCTGGATGACGATGACGATGATGATGATAATGATGATGTTAGAGATAAAGTAGCACCTCCATTGAGAGCACCTGCTATCTACCACGTCAGATTCTTTATATGTACCATCTCCGATCTTCATAACAAGCCTTTCCAGTTGGTGTTATTATTCACATTTGCCTATGAGGAAACTGAGGCTCTGAGAGCTTACTTACTTGAGGTTATGGACTAGAAGAGTCATAGCTGGTGTCCAAATGTAGTTTTATTTGCTCTTCAAAACTTCCACTCTGTCACATATGTAAATTCTTCAGCAATTTAAATTAAACTATCTGGGCTACCCAAGAGTACAATTTGGAAGAGATCCATTTACCCCATTTCCTAATTATCCAGTGGAAATCTATGAGTCTAGGAGACTTCAAGCATTCATCATTGTATAAGGCTTGGGCAGCTTCAAGAAGTGGAGGTTTAAGAACTCATTTAGAATGAACAGAGTGAATTAAAGAGCTCATGGGTGGTGGCGGGCCACTTTCCTCCTCCTGAGGTCACCCTGACAATGCACAAGCCCCTCTTCTCAATGCTCCTTTGATTAGGCAAAGCACAGAGCACATGATCTGAAAGTTGCTAAATGGTTTAGCGGCTACTCTGTATCTAAGACATGTTAAACTTTTATCCAGAGGAGCTCAATTAGCACAATCAACCAGTGGTTAATAATAATAATAAAACGGAATGATCACTGAAGGAAAAGCTTTTATTTTCATTTCACAGGAATCATTTGTTAAATGTGAAGAGTCTTTTATCTTTAATTGAAAAGAGAAAGAATGCCCTGGGCGTATCTCTAAGGCCTTAATGACAGGATGAGAGGAAAGGTGCACAGAGGAAGGTACTTCCTGAATATTTTTCTTTGAGGCTTAAGACAGAAAGAGTTGCTAAGTGGATCCTTGTTTCTCTTTTTTTCTTCTCCTTGTCTATTTCTCCATCGCCATACTTGGCCCATTCTCTCCAAGGGCCTGATCACACACGATTCATGACTCCTGAATACTCAAAGGACTGTCAAAGGCCTGAGTGAGAGCAAAAGACTAAGGGGTTTTCATCAGTCTCCACTGAGTCAGGAGCAGAGTTGAGAATGGGCTGAGAGGCGTAGACCTCAGGTATGCAAAGCGTCTTCTGACCTCAGGCCTGGGGGTAGAAAGGGGCTCCCACTTCCCGACCACCTACTTTATTCTGAACACAAGGACATTTTCTTCATTTGACACACCCCACAACCCTGTGGGGCAAGGTATTATTATCTATAATTTAAGAAATTATTATAAGATAAGAAAACTTATTTGTCCCCTATGTCACAGCTAATGAGAAGTGGAGCTAAATTCTAATTTAAGTATTTTTGATGACTTAGTTTGCCCCTCAACCCTTTCAAAGGGTGCCTTTGGCTGCTGGGTGTACCCTCTTCTAGCCAATGATTCTGTTTCTTTCTCTGTAGAGGCATCGGAGAGGAGGAAGAGAACGCAAGAAGGAATTTAAAGGGCAAGCTGGTTGGGAGAAAAGAAAAAGAGGCTCTAAGAGAAGATGTGAAAGAAGACAGAGCAATGATCTGTATCCTGAAGTGTCAGTTCTTGAACGTCACCATGAGCAGGCTTTGTGCTAAGTGCTGATAGATACAGTTCCTTACTTAATACTTATCAGCCCCATGATGCTAGTGTTATTTCCTTGTGACACATGAGAAAAAATGAAGCTCGGATCATTTAAATGACTTGCCCAGATCACATGAGCTGAGATTTAGAACCAGATGACCCATCTCCAAAGCCCATAATCTTCTCATTGTTTCCTGTGCTATCCTGTCACAAACATACCTGATTCTTCTATTGGCAGTCTCCCCAAAGCAGTTCTAGGCATAGTCATCTCAAGACTCAGAAACAATCCACATCTTTATTCATTGATCAAATACTTACAGAGACAACATCAAGTGTTGGTGAGGATGTGGAGCAACTGGAACTCTTGTATATTATTGCTGAGAATGTAAAATGGTGCAACCACTTTGGAAGTAATTCTGGCATTTTTAAAAATATAAGCCAAACATATGTCTACCATATGACCCAGTCATTCTATTTCTAGATATTTACCCAAGAAAGAGAAAAACATTTGTTCACAAAAAGACTTGTACAAGAATATTCACAACAATTTTAGTCATAATAATGTAAAAATTGGAAACAACTTAAATGTCCATCAGTGGGGGAAAGTATAAATAAACTTTGGTATATCCAGTGAGATGCTACTTAGCAGTAAAAAGAATAAAGTACTACTACATGGAAAAACATGAGTGAACCTCAAAGACATTATGCTGAGTGAAAGAAGACTTACAAGTAGAGTACATCTGAATAATCACATTAAAAAAAATAAAGTTCTAGAATGGACAAAGCTAACCAAGAGTAGAAAAATTCAGAATAGTGTTTGGGATGGGGATTGACTAGAAAGGGGCATGAGAGAATGTTCTGGGGGAACATTCACTGCACAAATGCATTCATATTACTCATATGAATGCATTTGGCAAAACTCAGTGTATTCAACTGCAAAGGTGGTCATAACAAAGTTCTATAGACTAGGTGGCTTAAACAAAGAGAATGTATCGTCTCACAGTTTTGGAGGATAGAAGTCTGAGACTAAGGTGTCAGCATGGTTGGTTCCTTTAGAGGTCTCTCTCCTTGACTTGTAGATGGCCTTCTAAACCTGTGATTTCACATCGTCTTCCCTCTGTGCATGTCTGTGTCCTAATTTTCCCTTCTTTTAAGGACACCAGTCATATTGGATTAGGGCCCACTCTAATTACCTCATTTTAACAAAATTTAACAAAATTGGTTGATCTCACAGATTGCAAGGACCTTATCAGCTTACAATCCCTTATTTTTTATTTTTCATGTCTATAGCACCTTGTCTTCCTAGGTGGTCTACCATTCAAGTACTAACCAGGCCCGACCCTCTTTAACTTCTGAGATCAGATGGGATTGGACTTGTTCAGGGTAGCATGGCCATAGACAATATATGAGTTTTTACTTCAAAATTCTTTCAACTTTGCTGTGTTTGAGAACTTTATAATAAAATGTTGGGAAAGTGTTTGTGGAGCATCTACTGTGTGCCAGACATTGAGCAAGGTGATGGGAATTGAATAATGACCAATATAGACAAGAATTCTATCTTAGACTATTTGAGATGCAAAAATACCACAGTCTGGGTGGCTTAAACATTTATTTCTCACAATTCTGGAGGCTGGAAGCCCAAGATGAAGGCACCAGCAAATCCAGTTTCTGGTGAGGACGTGCTTACTGGTTCATAGATGATCACCTCCTCATTGTACCCACATATGGCAGAAGGGGCGAGAGAGCTCTCTGGGGGTGTCACCTATAAGGGCACTAATGTCATTCCTGGGGGCTCCACCCTCTTGACCTAATCACCTCCCAAGAACTTTACCTCCTAATGCCACCACATTAGGTGTTAGGATTTCAACATATGAATTTGAGAGGGGAGATACAAACATTTAGTCCATAACAGCCCCAATCCTCACGAAGCTGGCATTCCGGAGTAATTCTTTAGCAGATGTGATTTCCGGGATGCACCCAGTGGGCACATTCACTTATGAGTCAGTCAGACTTAGCCCAACCTCCATGTGTACCATGCATTTCACATTTAGCTGCTCAATGAACACAGACCCATTGGCTTTTCGCCTCCACTTGGATGACGAATACCACAGCAGCCCTTGGTCATGCAAAGATAAATCACTCCAGGTCCAAGTGGTAAACCACAGAAATAACAGCAATTTATATATACCCCAGGAGTCCCTTGTGAGAATTTTCTTCACTATTTATGATGTGTAGTGATGAAAGTTAAAAGCAAGGATGGGAATGGCAAGCTTTATTTTATTACCATCTGCACACCATAAAAGAAACCCAAATGGAAATGCTTGTTGGGAAGCCAGTGAGTTAGGAAACTCTCATGACACAAAATTTATCATGGAAAAAAATAGGCATACAGGCAAAGCTGCAGTAATATTTTCAGTACTGGCCATACATTTCCGAATTGGAACAAAGGGATTTTTTAATATTCTTTACGTGACTTCTAGGCTTACGGTCTAAATTCTGATGCACAAAACATTGCACTAATTCAAGTCGCAATAATAGAAAATAAACATTTCTTGTGCCATTGTTTACATTTAGAGGGTTTGGGAAACCTGGACTGAGATAGAAGAAACTTTGTTTACATCCTGATGTAGAAAGAGTTTTTCTATGATGTCATAACCTGTGGGTTTGAATTCCGAATTTTACTAGGCAAACTTAGGCAAGTTACTTTGCCTCTTTAAATCTCAGTTTCTTTATCTGTCAAATGGTGATAAAACTACCCATTCAGAATGTCCTAAGAATTTGAAACAAGGCAGAGAAAATACTTAACACTTACAGTGCTCAGAAAATGGTAGTGATGATGATGATGGTGGTGATGATGATGATTACCGTGGCAATGCTGATAATTTCAGCAACAATGGGATGAAGAAAAGCACAAGGACACAGTAAAATATTATTTACAGCAAACAAGGAGGCAGCTACTGTCTCTCAAAGAATGAAATGGCGTGAAATCAATCAAGAGACTTTGGGTGTGGGGAATGTTTAAAGGCTTGAGTTTACGCTATAGAAAACCAGAGAGAGATTGAGAGAGAGAAAGAGAGAAAGAGAGAGAGAGAGAGAGAGATATCATCTGAGAGCTAGGATGCACATGGTTTCTCCTTAATCACGTTGTCAGTCACGTTCATCCATAGAATGCTACAATCAATGAATGATGTCTGCCTTGGGTCTGGACCAGAGGCGCAGCAACATATATGAGTTTATTGGTTCTGGTGACATCACTTCAGGCAGAGTTGTAATATTTAGCACTTATGGATACTCCTAAGCTTCAGTATCATTTGGATGTGTCTACCTCATTAGGTTTGAGAGAAAGTACCATCTATTTATTATTTATTAATAGAAATATTAATAATAATGTATTGCTTTTGGTATATAAAGATTAATAAATATTCATTTATTTATTAAAATATTTAATGTCCAACACATAGACAATTCTTTGGTGCCTGATGAGTGTTCGTTGAATCAAACAGAAACTGTCTTTGTGATATGGATTTGTTGGTATTTACAATGGCATGTTCTGTTTGGAGTGGCATATGCTAAGAAGAACTTTAGAACATTTTCATCCCTATGCAACTTTCTCCTCAAAGGGAGAATAAAGAAAAATGAACAAGCTAATTTTTAAAAAAGTGACATGGAGTCTATGGCCATGCCACCCTAAACAAGCCTGATCCCATCTGATCTCAGAAGCTAAGCAGGGTCGGGCCTGGTTAGTACTTGGATGGGAGATCACCTAGGAAAACCAGGTGCTGTAGGCATAAAAAGTAAAAGAATAAAGGATTGTAGGCTGACAAGTTCCTTGCAAACTGTGTGGTCAACCAAGGGTTGCCTAAATAAATAAATAAATAAAAATAAAAAAGTGATGTGGAGCCTATCATGTCACTTGCTCTATAGAAACAAATCTTTGTAAAGCTCTGGCAAAGTTGTTCCAGATGTAACTTAATGACTGGGTTTGCGATTCACCTTCTAAAGCTGTTTATTTGCTTCTGGAGGAGCCACCTTCGTTCTAGGTCAGGTCTGGCTCCAAGAGGAAATAGCCACTAAGATTTTACATGTAACAATGTTACAAGCTTCCCCAATTTCTTTCCAATTATTGAGGCAATCCATATCGTAAGAAGGAGGAAATGTTTGTGATGCTACTTTGTTTCAGAGCCTTATTTTTGTCCCCTTCTAGTCAAGAATTACAGCATCACCGACACTAAGGCAAGACTTTAAAGGATTCTACTTAATACCCCACCAATCAGAAGGTTTTCCAGTCTGTCTCGTAGAAAGAGGCACGGTTTCCAGCCCTGCAAGAGTTCCAGGCACGGTTTCCTTGAATCCTTTCAGGTGCTTCTTTCCCCGGCCTAAGGTAGCATCCTCACATTAAGGTAGCATCAGTACTTGAGGGGACCCTTGGCAGGTCTCCTGGCTGTCTCTACATGCAGCTCCCTGATCTCTGGTACTCTATCCTGCAAACTTTAGCTGTTTTGGATTCTGTGGACTCACAGCTCCATCTCCTCAACTCAGAGTCCATAAAGCTTTGCATAGTTTTCTCCCTCTGCCGCCTCCTACAACCTGCTTTGAAAGTTTCTCCAGAAACCACTTCACAGACAGAATTCTGAACTTAAAAGCTGGAAGGAAGCTTCAAGGTTAACCCATCCTTCCCTCTGAGGAGCTTGAAGACATACTGTGCTGCCAGGTTCTACGTTCTGTGACAAAGGCTTTTAAAACCACAGGGGGGTTTCTAGCATAAAACAATTGCTTTCAGAGGCAGAAAAAAAATGGCATATATGATAAAGGCTCTATTCATCCCTCTGGTGACCAAATCAAAGTTTTGATAGAAACAAGGAGCAAACAGCAAGGAAAATCATCTGGGATCTAGATGAACAAGCGATACAACTAGGGAGAAATCTAAGAAATCACTCTGCAACAGCAGAAGGTAGGACAGGGTGAGGACACGAGGCTGCAGTAGTTGAATAGGACAGAGGCTGCAGCAGTGGCAGCTGCAGACGCCTCTTAAAGGGGCATTTCGCGGTGACAGACCTGCTTGCTCTGAGCACCAGCGCCAGTTCAGCTGCACAGGGGGCACCAGGGACTTACCAGGGGACACCAAGTTGTTGCAGTGAGGGCCCAGGTGAGATTCACTCTGTACAGAAGTGCTGGCGGTATACATCGTTCCTCTGTTGAGCCCTCCCCCCTTCCCGGTGCGTGGACTCAGCGCTGCCATAGTGGAGATATCATCAAACTGGATAACAGAGGTCGCTCTGCCCAGAGGATTCTCTGAAACTCCACCTTCCCCAACTCATGGCCTCACCCAAGCCACATCCAGGTGTGTCCTCGCTTAGTCAGGTGCCCCTTGATGAACAGCGCCTGGAGGCAGCTGGCCTTGGTTTCTGGTGTGGCTTTTTGAGGCAACTATAAGCACAGCATCTGTGATTGCTTGCTGAATCTTAACAGGTGGCCCCCGAGGGGCACAGGCTGGGACGAAACTTGGCCTGCAGCTGAACCTCTCTCAGGACTGTGCCACTGGACACCTACTACACAAAGCCACACTAATAAGACCGGGAGACTGAGGAGCTTTGCTTAGTACATAGAAACAGACACAGAAAAGCAGCCAACATGGGAAGACAAAGAAGCAGAAACCATATGAGAAAATAGAACAGAGATCCAGATATAATGGAGTCAAGTAATCTAACAGATGCAGAGTTCAAAACACTGGTTATAAAGATGCTCAATGAACTTAGGGGAAGTGTAGATGAATTCAGTGAGAACTTCAACAAAGTGATAAAAAACATAAAAATGGAAATGAAAATTATAAAAGAGAACCAGTCAGAAATGAAGAACACGTTATCTTAGGTAAGAAGTATGTTAAACGGAATAAATAAAGGAATAAACGAAGTGAATAAAGAAAAGTATCAAATGACCTGTATAGAGGATGGGAAAGCCAAGGACACGTAATCAGAATGGCAAGAAAAAAGAAGCCAAGTCTCTAATAATAATTTAAGGAGCCTATGGGACACGATTATTATTATTATTATTATTATTATTATTATTATTATTTTATTATTTTTAGGTGAGGCAACCCTTGGTTGACCTCACAGATTGCAAGGACCTTGTCAGTTTACAATCCCTTATTTTTTATGCCTACAGCACCTGGTCTTCCTAGATGGTCTCCCATCCAAGTGCTAGCCAGACGGGATCGGGCTTGTTTAGGGGAGCAAGGCTGTAGACAGGGACCCTATTTAAGGTAAAAATATCTGTGTCACAGGGGTACCAAAAGGAAAACAAGATGTTGAAGAGCTATTTGAAGAAATAATGATGGAAAACTTCCCTCACCTGGTGAAGGAAATAGACATAAAACTCCAGGAAGCTCAGAGAGTCCCCAAAACCAGGAACCCAAAGAGGCCCACACCAAGACACGTCACAATTAAAATGCCAAAGATTAAATACAAAGAGAGAATCTTAAAAGCAGAAAGAGAAAAGCATTTAGTTACAAGAGAGTACCCATAGGATTGGCAGCTGATTTCTCAAAAGAAACTATGCAAAACAGAAGGGCTTGGTAAAAAATATTCGATGTGATGAAAACCCAGGATCACAACCAAGAATACTTTATCCAGCAAAGCCATCATTTGGAGTTGAAGGATAGATAAAGAGTTTCCCAGATAAAAATAAGCTAAAGGATTTTATCATTACCAATCAGTATTACAGGAAATGTTGGAGGGACTTCTCTAAGAAAAAAAAAAAATGTATCGATAACAGGAATAAAGAATAGTAATAACTACATTCCTATCAACAAGTACCTCAAATGGAAAAGAATTAAGTGCTCCAACCAAAAGCCAAATGGATAGGAAAACAAGACCCTTAAACATGCTGACTACAAGAGACTTACTTAGATTAAGAGATACACACAAACTAAAAAGAAGGAGATGGAAAAATATATTGCCTTGATGGACCTAGAGGGTACTGTGCTGAATGAAACAGGTCAGAGAAAGACAAATATCGCATGATTTCACGTACGTGTGGAATGTAAAGAACAAAGTCAACAACAACAATAAAAGCGGAAATAAACTCACAGATACAGAGAATATTTAGAGGGGCACTAGATGGGAGGGGGGATTGGGGGGACAAAAAAAGGCAAAGAGATTAAGAGGAACAAATGGATATTTGCAGAATAGACATGGAGATGTAGAGTGTAGCATAAGGGAGATGGTTAATAATGTTGTAATAAATACGTAAGGGGAAGAAGGGGGACTAGATTTAGTGCGGTGATCACTTTGGGAGTTATGTGGATCTCTGATCACTATGCCATACAACTGAAACTGGTATATTATTGTATGCCGACTATAATTGGAAAAAAACCTCATTGAATGTAAATACAAGCAACTAATTGTCTATTATATTGCAATACAGATGGGGGGAAAAGCTGAAAAAGAGAAAAAAGAGAAAAAAAAAACAATCGCTTTCATTCTTGCCTTCACTATCCTCATGTATAAGATGGGAGGGGAAGGACTGTGAAAACAGCGCAGCATGATCCGTGATATTAAAAACACTAAGTTCAAATGCTAGTTCCTCCCCTTAGTTGCTAATGTGACCTTAGCCAACTTACTTAGCCTTTCTGAGTCTCTATAAAATGAGGAGAAAAATGTCTCCTTGAAATAGTGGTCGAGGGCTTAAAAGAGGCAAGGCAATTGCCATATGCTATGCCTGGAGCATAGTAGGCGCTCAACGTATAGTAGCTTATTTCTGGTATTATAATTAGATGAGAGGACAAGGCCCGCAGCCTGACTCTTGAGGATTCTATGACTCAGAAAGCGTGGGCAGATCGCTTCCGTGGTGTCTGTCCTCATTAGTAGCTACAAAAGGGCCGTAGCAGGGCTTATCTCAGTGAAAAAACGGCCAGGTGAGCACAGGCAGGGACAAACAGCCCTTCCTTCTTGGGAGGGCAGGAATCCAGGCACAGCCCAGCAGCAGGTAATGCCCCAAAGCCAGGTGAGGGATGCTTCCTCCTCACTAACCTTCATCGCTGCATCAGCAAAGCCGGGGAGCTTAAGAAAGCTCAGCTAGATCAAATTTCTCTGCTCCTGAGTCAGCTGTCCCCAGCCAGGGGCGCTGGGTGTCATTGGCCTGGTTGGTCCTTTCTTTTGGCTTTAGGAAACTGAGCTCTTTCAGTGATAACTGGTGCACTGGATGAGGCTGAATTGATACAACTGTGAGATCGACAGGGCAGCTGCCACCGACTGAGTTCTTCTGTGTGTGGTTCCACCTCCCCCTGCTGCACCAATTCCTTCAACAAACGTAACAGAGCCAATTCCCTCACGGTTACTCTGGGCTAAGCCAAATTCTGTTACCCCCTCGCTTTAAAACCCTTTAAAAGCTCCCTAAAAACTATCTGTGACACTTGGAGTAAAATCCACATTTCTACCATGTCCTAAAATTTCTACCTGATCTGACCCTGCTGAAAATGAATTTTCTCTTCCCTCCTGCTTTCTATGCTTCGGAAACGCTGTCTTTTCTGGTTCTCGAATGCACAAACTCTTTCCTGGCCCGGGGTCTTTGCACTTGCGTCCCCTCCTGCCTGGGACATTCTTTTATGTGATTTTTACATGTCTGACTTGGTCTCATTTTTCAAGTCTCCTTCAAGTGTCAATCCCTTAAAGAGATCCTCTCTGAGTATCTAACGTTTCTGAGTGATTTGACAGTTGCCATGCTATTAAGAACCTCAGTTATTTCCATTTTGTGGATGACAAAACTGAGGTTTGAAAAAGTGGTAGAGCCTCCCTAGGTCCCCATCGCTTGGTGGCATTGCAGTTGAATCTGAAGGCAAGCGACTTTTCTATGGTTATATGTATTAGGTTTGTCTACTTATCAGGGGGACCCTCTCCTCCCTACCCCCTTCCCCTCCTTCTCCTTCTTCTTGTCATTAGTATCAAGTTCATTAACATCCTATCTCCTTCGATGGGACACACTCAGACTACATTTTAATGTTAGCTCTCTCCTTTCCTGTGGGCCAGCACCTCTATTTCGCTAATTACAGACAAGAATGGAAACAGCTCGTGCTGTGGAGAGACCAGAATTGCCAACCCTAAACTTGTCTGCTTTCTAAAGCAGTTTGTGAAATAAAATGGGTAGCATTTTCTCCCCTTAGGCCAACCCAGTATTGCGGTATAAATAGGTCCTGACTCTCAAACACAAACATTGTTTCCTGGTCTGTGTTCTGTACAACCCCATCCATTTCCACGCTCACCCAAGCCTAATATCTCTTCTTTCCACTTCTTTTTACTGCTGCCAAGATAAGTCAGTGGTTGAAAGCATCAGTGCCAGATGTTGAAAGGACAAGTGTAGCTGTGAAATGTATTTCTCGTCCTACTGAAGTCCCCAGGGCTTCTGGGCTCTGTCCATGAAGATCAGGAAAATGTGAACCGAATCTAGGAAAAAAAATAGTCAATGGAAACCAACACCGAGAGAGTCCAGATGATGGATATTGTGACCAAGAACATAAAAAATCAATTTAAGTATGTTGAAGGCCTTAAAGGACTTATAGTCTTTGTGAGTAAATTGATAAAAATGTCAACAGAGAAATAGGAATTATGTAAAAAAAAAAAAAATGGAAATTCTGAATTGAAAAATATAGTCATTGACATTAGAGATTTACTAGATGGATTTGATAATGGATTGGAAATCTGTTTATGCTAAAAAACTCTCAGGAAACTTAAAACAGAAAGATACATCTCTTTGATAAAGGACATCTATGAGACATACATTTACCATAATGTTTAATGGTGAAATGGTGAATATTTTCCCTTTTCATATTAGGAACAAGGTGACAATGTCTTACTACTTCTATTAAATATTTTTCTGGATGGAGGAACGAGTTAGTGCAACAAGGTATCAAAAACAAAAACAAAGGGCATAGAAATTTGAAAGGAATAAGTAAAACATTTCTCTATTTTCAGATGACACAATCATCTATATAGAAAGTTCTACCAAAATTGTAGAATTCATAGGTGAGTTCAGCAAGGTCACGAAACACAAGGTCAGTATACAAAATCATTTATATTTATAGATTATATTTGTATATAATTTATATTACATAAAGATATAGTCTATCCATTTCAGGCAAATCATCAACATAATTCACTGGCAGAAGAGAATATTTTTAACAAACAGCGATAGAAAAACAGGATATTGAGAAGGGGAAATGTGAACCTCAACCTCTGTCTCAGACAAAATTTCATTTAAAATGTATCATAGACCTAAATGCAAAATCTAAAACTATAAAACTTTAAGAAGAAAACATAAAAGAAAAAAATCTCATGACCCTAGGATAAGCAAAGATTTCTTAAGACCCAACGCAAAAACACTGGCTATTAAAAAGAGGAGAAAATATTTACAGAACATATATCTGACAAAGGACTAACGTCCAGAATATTAAAAAAAAAAAATACAACTCAATAAGAGGACAAAAAAAGAACAATTAAAAAATAGGCCAAAGATTTGAATAGATGCTTCACTGAAGAAAATGTACAAAAGTCAATGAACACATGAAAAGATGTCCAACATCATTATTTGTTAGAAATATGCAAATCAGAGCCACAAGATACCGACCTATTAGAATGTCTAAAATTAAAGAGACTGACCACACTAAGTGTTGGTGTGGGTGTGGAATGACTGATGGGAGAGTAAAATAGTACAATCACTTTGCAAAGAAGTTTGTCAGTTACTTTAACAGTTAACCATATGCTTTCATAAGAGACTCAGCAGTTCCATTCTTGGCTATTAATACGAGAGAAAAGAAAATGTAGATCCATAAACACTTGTTCATGAATGTTCATGGCAGCTTTATTTGTAATAGTCAAAAACCTAAATGTCCATAAACAGGTGAATGCAGAAACAAATTCTGGAACAGTACACTGCGCTGAAGAGGAAATAACTACACGCAATGACATGGCTGGATCTCAAAAACATGCTGGGCGAAAGAAGTCTTACATTGAAAAGTAAATACCATATGATTCCATTTATAAGAAATTTTAGAGTAGGTGTTAGAATCTAAATATCCTGTTTTGCTATCAGCATTTGTTGAAAATATTATCTTCTGCAAGTGAATTATGTTGGTGATTTGTCTGAAATCGATTATAGCTATAGTGATTATATCAACATCAGTGGTTGCCTAGGGTGGAGGATTGGGGACCCATTTTCAAAGGGTCACATGGTAACTTTCTGGGGTGATGAAAATATTATATATCTTGATTAGGGTGATGGGAACTATTGGGGAAATATAATTTAAAACAAAATCTCTTCCCAACCCAGAAAACCTCTCCACAAAGGTAGAAGAGAAAAATCCCCCACAATTTTATTATTGAAAAAGCATTAAACCAGAACAAGATGCACATCACGGGTGATCTCCTAAGAGATTGCAAAAAAGAAATCTCTCCCTTTTCTATAGCCAAGCGGATACAATCCATTACATACGTGTTTCAAGATAAATGAAAATTTGAAAACACCTATTCGTAAAGATATACATACCCCTATGTTCACTGCAGCATTTTGCATAATAGCCAAAACATGGTAACAACCTATGTGTCTTTCAAGGAATGATTGGATAAAGAAGATGTGGTACATGTATACAATGGAATACTATTCAGTCATAAAAAAGATGAATTATTGTCATTTGCAACAATATGGATGGATCTTGAAAGTGTCATGCTAAGTGAAATAAGTCAAACAGAAAAGGACAAGAACCGTATGATTCCACTTATATGTGGGCTACAAAGCAGAACGCAATGAACAAACAAAACAAACTCATATAAACACAGACAACATGGTGATTATGAGGGGAAGGAGGTGAGGGGAAGATGAAGAGGCTAGAGGGGGTCAAATACATAATGACGGAAGGAGACTAAAGTTTGGGTAGTGAGCACACAATGTGATATACAGATGATGTATTCTAGAATCGTATACTTGAAACTCATATAATGCTATTAACCAATGTCACCCCAATACATCTAATACGAGAGAAAGAATGATAACTAGTTCCCAAGTAAGAGGACCTGACAGCACCATTTGTCACACATCATAGATTCCACTGGAAATTGGGGTGGCCACTTGTGTTTGCTAATAGGCTTTATCCAAAGGAATCATAAGCTTCTCATATTTTTATGACAGAGGGAGGTAGCTTTACAACTTGGAGTCAGGCTCTCACCATCCCATAAGAAACTGGGAGATAGAGACGCTATCTTCCTTGATTATATTTCAAGGAAATGGCTGCAGGTCCGTGAGAAAGACACGCCTAGTTCCTAAAGCTTGCGAGAGACTTATTTAGCTTTTTAAAAAATATTACACATATTTCAAAGAGACAGAGAAAGAATTTAAACTTACAAATTTGCTAAAGTTTATTTACGCTCTAAGAAAAGGGACTGGGGAGAAGTCTCTTTCCTTATTTCCAACATCGAGAATTAAGCCTCTTCTTTTAAACTCGTATTTGCCCTTTCATGACATAAGTGTGTTTATTTGTCCAAATGATCAAACTGTACATTTAAAGTGTGCATAGTCTTGTATATGAGAGTTATATCTCAAAAAAGGTGATCTCAAATGGCATGAGTGATCTGGAACACTCCCACGCTTTTACATAGGGCACTTAACCTTTCTCTGCTTTCCTTGGAATTTTCACAAATTTCCCTGAACTGTTTTCACTGTCATAACAGTGTGAGAAAAATTATAGCTGGATTATACCCAAGTATATATATGATAAATCCTCTTAAATTTTTGTGGGAATGGAGCCCGATTCCTTCAGATAACAGGAAAATACGATTCAAAGGGAATTTAGTAAAGAAACTTAAAATAATTTAATGCCTACCATTTGATGAAACCTGTTGTAAGCTGGGAATTTTCTTTTTTTCTCTTTCTCTTCCCCCAAATGTAATTGAGCATTTACCACAGTCTACATTTTTGCTAGTGGCTAAGCATATACTGGCGAATAGCATAAAAATGGCCCCTGCTTATAGGCTAGCAAGGTAGCCAGACATTAAACAGACAATTATACAAATACTTACTTGGTTATATTACAAGAAATAAAAGACTTTCAAGGCACGATGAAAGTGCATAAAGTGTGTGCGTGTGCGTGTGTGTGTGTGTTTGAGACCAACCTGGTGAGTTTAGAAATCTCCTCTGAGGACTGGGAGACTTTATCTTACTTGGCCCCTTGTTGGCCTTCCCATGGGTACCTACCCTTTGTCCTTGCTCACTCCCTGTGAATCCAGGCACCACCTTTTCTCCTTGCCTACAAACATTGAAGCTATCCTTGACTTTGGCCTTTGCCCATGCTGTTCTCTCTGTCTGCGATGTCTTCCCCCAGATCTTTAAATGGCGGACTCCTCCTTGCCATTGGGTCTCATTCCAAATGCCCAGAAAGAATTTTCCTGCCCACCCTATGTGAAGACAACCCTCCGCCACGTTCTCCCTCATCCTGCGTCCTTGACCCAGGTGGCGTCACTGCCACCATGCACAGATCACAACTTGAGTAGCAAGATTCTAAGGAGAGAAAAGCCTGTGGTTAGCAGGTTCCTCAGTGATCACTGATTTTAGGGGATGACATTGGGCTCCCATGCTGTGGGTTCCATGGGAACAACTCTGTCATCTCCCATTCGAAAAGAAAAAAACATCTCTATGCTAGGGTCAAATGCTTTGCCAGGAGCTTTCCGCTTGATCTAGTCCACTTCATCTTTAGACCAGCTCTCACTCACAGAGGAGAAACCCAACGCTTGGAGACTTTAGAGTTTTGCTTGTGGTCTCACAGCAAGAAAGTGGCAGAGCATGAATATATTTTTTTGATTTGTCTGACACTAGAACTTCCGTCTATCATCGCCCACAGTTTCTTTGGAAGTTGTTCTTTAAAACTGCTTTTTCTCACCAGAGTCAACTTGATGTGAGTTGATCTTTTGGGAAACAAACAGTAAATATCTGGAAAACATCTCTCTGAAATTTACCAAACACTGACATCTGTGGTCTCCATCAAGAGGACAATCTGTATGAGGGGGTGAGGCTGGGACAGTGGGACTGGAATTCTCATTCAAATCCCAGCTGGTGGCTTTGTGAAAGTCACTAAACTTATCCCATCTCAAATTCTTCACCTTTAAAATGGGACTGCCAGTTACCCATTCGAGATTTGCAAATATTAAATGGAAATGCAAAGCCATCGTGAGGCACAGAGTAAGCTTCACATGGGTATTAATTATCATTAACTCCACAGCTAATGGCAATCATTACAGTTAATGGTCATCATTAATTCGACAGTCATTAGCAGAATCCCTTAACCAATGTGTTGGAGTAGGAAGACCACAGGGCCGTGGGTTGTTGGAAGGGGAGTAGTCACAGCCAAGGACGCCTGGATCTCAGCAACCAAGTTTTTGGATGACTCTGTTCTCCTTTCCCCCTTGGTTACCAGATACTAACCCTTGGAATGAGGCAGCCACACAAATGAATTGTGATGCTCCTGTGTTACGTTTGTAAGACTTCAATCATATCTGGCCCAGTGGATACTACCACAATCCATCTAACTGAACTCATCAGCAAAAGGGCGATTTGTTCTCATCCTTGCCATCTGATTCAGAGGTATCCACGGATTAACCTGGCACGGCCTCGGGAGAAGCAGGGATGATTTATACAGATAGACCACACAACCGTCTCCATGACCTGACATGTCTCACACCACTTTTCATTTGTCAAACAAATTAACCTGGATGTGTCATTTAAACATAACAGCGACACTCACTCATAGAGTGGAGCGGGTAGAAGAGACGTCCATTCTCCAGGCTGGGAGAAGGGAGCCTTGCCAAGTATCTCTCCATGTCTGATTTTCGTAGTCTTTTATCGTTTCCTGATTGTTAAAGAATGTTCGCTGTTTTGTAACCCCTTAAAATTGACAAGCCTGGGATCGTGATGTCCATTTCTGAAACAAAAACAAAAACAAAAACAAAAACATAGAGGATACTGAAAATAAGTAAACGCTCTGTTTCCCTTTTAATTGCCTATCAGTTCATACTAAGTTTACCTCATATAGTTTAAAAAGAATTCTTGTCCTATAGTATGATTGAAACTTGAATATGGCTTTTCGATATTTTACTTCGTCTGTGTGTGGGGGGGTTAATTTTGTCTTTGTTTTTCTTTATTTAAAAATACAGACCAGTAACATTGCCCATGTATATACGTCAACCAAAAAGAACCAATTCATAATATTTTTATTATATTTATACCATATTTTTAAAAATAAATTTATTTATTTAAATTAGTTTCAAGTGTACAGTACATTGGTTAGACATCTATAATGTTCATAAAACGATCCCCCCAATTGCTCCCTCCCTCCCCTGGCCCTCCACTTAGCCAACATATTAATGCTGACTGCATTCCCTCTTCTATGCTTCCCGTGCCCACCTATCAACTACTAATGTGTACTTCTTTAACTCTTCACCCCATTCTCCCAGCCTCCCAACCCCCCTCCCAACCCCCATACTTTTATAAAATAGAGTTTAAAGAATTATTTCTTAATATTTTAAAATATGAGGGTTTTAACATAAAAGTATAGATTTCTGGATTGAAAAATAGGAAAAGCCTGGCAAAAACTGGGCTTGCACTTGGATGTGGTAACATATGCCTGGAACTGAGCTGACTGTTCTCATTCGAAGGGTCTGAATCCTCCAGTTTGCCTCAGTCCCCACCGTTCCCTATTGTTTCTCACACACAGTGTGGTTATCTGTTTGACCTTCGTAAGCAGATAACCTAAATGAGTTTCCAACTCATTTTTCTTCCTCTAGTCTTCTCTCTCCCTCTTCCTCTCCCTGATGGTTCCCTTGGTTTCTTCATTTCTCTGATCTTCTCCCTGGCACCCCACTTTTTTCAATCGGCTTTTCACCAGAATATCAGTTTGTAAGTTCCACCCAAATTTCACCTGGCTGAGCTTGAGGATGGGTGGAAATCTGAGATTTTTTCCAAGCACTGTGTTAGAGAAGAAAGGACGAAAGCGAGGAATTTTCCAGTTCAGCTTTGGAAAGCAACTTTATGACGAAGCTTACTCCTGGCAATGATGATCTCTTAGCATAATTTCAGTTTAGCATAACTCTATCTGGGTCTCCGTCTTTTCTCCACCAAATCACACCTTTTTATCTTAGCTTGAAGCAGGCCAGAATCCTAGAACAACAGTGCTTAGAAATTTATTTACTGGGAATGAGATGGGGAAAACTGCCCATCACACCACAGTATAAACTTTGGAAAAAATGAACAATATTACAAAATAGAAAAAAATCATTTTTAAACACAAGTCAAACGGTAGGCTACTCCAGTGTATTTCCTCCAGTATATTTTAATTTCTTTCCTCCACATAGTTGGGACTAAAGTAATTTCGCATCTTCATTACTTTGCTTGTCGCCGTTGAATAAGTATTACCCCAGGATATTAAAAATGCTCATAAACATCACTTTAATGACTACATAACAGTCCATCATATTAATGTACTCTCATTTGTTTAACTAGTGCCATATTACTGGATAGTGGGTTGTTTCCTGTTCTGTATATTGTAAATAACATTGCATACAAATATGTCTGTATTTCAGAATATTTCCATATCATCTTTTCCAAAAAAAAAAAAAGGTTTGAGGATGAAAGCAGTTGGACGTCGTTAAGTTTCTTGTTACCTTTACAAACTTGAAGCTCACATTTTGGTATCTGTGGTTAGTATCTTAGTTGTACATATATTGCGATATTTTGGTTCAGTTCCCCAAGCATCTAGATGAGCAAGAGTGAGCAAGAGAAATGCGGGCATTGGGATAATGGATAAGGGATGTTTGGGTGTTTCCTGAATGAAAAGTACAGCTGGATTCTGAGGTCATCCACTGAAGTGCATTTCATTCCTGGCTAAACGATTTCCTGAATTTGGCTTCTTGTCAGTTCCCTCCATGGCAGTGGTGTCAGCCAAAGCAGGCATGTCAAATCATTTCTGAAGTCATTCCATTTTCTGCCTGAATAATAACATGAAAATTCTCCCTCCCTCCCTTCCACCTTCCTCCCTCCCTCCCCTCCTTTCC
>NW_024349798.1:9924648-9962024 GCF_902729225.1 Pteropus medius
TCCTTTCTCTCCTACATCCACTTCCAGTAACTGCCATGTGTTGAGTGCCCACAATGCTCCAGGCTTTATGCATGGCTCTTTGCATCACTATTCATTCAGTCCTCTCCACAACCATACCAGGTGGTCGTCGCCATCCCACTTTTTATAATGTACGGGGAAGCTGAAGCTTAGAGAAGATTATCCAGCCTTCAGGATCCTACACATCTGGCAGATGAGCAACAGAACTGGATTCAACTTTTGTCTCAAGCCCACACTGGTCCACCAAGCCTACCAGGAAGGCAACTCGCTGATCTGATTCAGCCTGCATTGGGTTAACTGGTGGAGGGCTGGCCCGACTCTCTATACCTGGGCTTTGAGTGATGCTGTGTTAGCTGTGGATCTGCTAGAGGGGATCTAGTCCGATCTTGAGATTAGAGGCCGGGTGTTATCATTTCTACATCCTCAGTACCCAGCACATAGTAGGTACTTTATAAATATATGTGAAATGAATTCTGCTGGAGTACCTCAAAGCCTCACTCATATGTCTTTGTAAGTCTCGTGATTTTTTTTTTTTTTTTTCCTGCATAAAGTCTAAAGCTTCCTGCTCAACGAGGTGCATGACAGCTTCTGGAAGTTTTTCAGCTCCTTTGTATTCAACACCAGGAAAACCAAAAGAGCTAAAGACTCATAATTCATGTGGCTATAGAAACATGACAGTGATAACCACAGCACTCCCTTTTCCTAAAATCAAAAGCCTCCACTGTGGATTGGCATTTGCAAACACATACAAAATCCTTCTCTTCCGGGAGTGTGCAGAAGTCAGTGATAGGTGAAAGGATTTTTTAGGTGCTTTTCATTTTCTTCCTAGGTTTTTTTGCTTTGGAAGGGTAGACTCTCAATAAAAGACAGTGAAGCTAATGGGATCAGGTAGGTCACACCTGTGCCTGATGAAAAGTAGTTGAAATGAAGCGAGTCCAGATTTAGATCGAGGCTTTGTCACTTCCCAGTGATGTCATCCTTGGAAGGTTTCCTGATCTTTCTCGGCCTCAGTTTCCCCATATCTAAAAGGGAGACAATAATTCGTATCCTGAATTATGACAATAGGATTTGGCATAATGAATGGAATTTATTTAGCAGAAGGTCTGGCATTAATTATTGATGTTGATATTACTATTATTGTTTCTTTATCTATCTGTCTGTCTATCTATCTATCTATCTATCTATCTATCTATCTATCTATCTATCATCTATCTATCTCATCTATTTATCTCTGTTTTACAACATTCTTTTGGCTGGATTTCCCCCCCAATATTTTCTTTCTACTTAGTGGAATTTTCTCCAGAGGGACAGCCGTTATCCGTCTATATGTGTTAAAACCAGATTTTACTTTCCTCACCTCCTTCCTCCTGCTGGCACATTCTTATGTATGATGCAGAGAATTGACAAGTAAACAAATAGGTAATATAACGTCAGGAGCCGATGGTGTTATGGAACAAAGGTCAAGGTGAAGGGATGGAGGAGACCGAGGGTGATGTTTTAGATAGAGTGGTCAGGGAAGGCTTCTCAGTGGAGCTGGCATTTGAGTAGATAGAGCAGTCAGGGAAGGCTTCTCAGTGGAGCTGGCATTTGAGCAAAGGCTTGCATGGACATCTTCCCTTGCTCGTGGCGGGGATAATTAAAACTAATGAAGTGAATTTAGGAGTGTGCCTCAGAGCGAGCCTTGGGGATATTTTTCTAAAGTGTGTTTCATGCGGATGGAATAGCAAGCACGGAAGTGCTGAGGCAGAAGTGGAGTTGGTAGGTTCTGGAAATATCCAGGAGGCAAAGGAGGCAGAAGTGAAGTGAGTGGTACAAGATGATGTCAAGAAGGAAGGCAGGGGCCAGTCAGTTAGAACCTGGTGGGAGGTGGTAGGGACTTGGTCCACGTGTGAGGAGGGGCCAGTGGAGGGCTTTGGGCAGGGGGTGGCGTGGCTGGACTGTCCCCGTGTAGGCAGCACGTGAGCTGCCGAGGGGATGGAGGGACCTGAGCAGAAACACGGAGGATCTTCCGGTGATCGTGGCTTATGCCACAGTGTTTTGATGGCGATGGTAGGAAGTGATTTGCATTGTTTTGTGTGAACGTGCATGTGGGTGTTTGATGGAGTGGTTTTCTGCTGCTGCTGCAGCTAGTGATGGGTGTGTGTGTGTGTGTGTGTGTGTGTGTGTGGGAGAGAGAGAGAGAGAGAGAGAGAGAGAGAGAGAGAAAGAGAGAGAAATGTGGCTGGACTCAGAATTATTTCATAGAGGAAGGCAGAGACTGTTCAGCCAGAGCTAGATTTATCTAGGTAGACTTGATATTCATGAATCCAAAAAAAATGAAGAAACTCATCAAATGGCATCTTCCCCGAAAATGCGATATAAATTCAGCGAATGGATAAGCTGATGCTACTTTTGTTTCTATCTGACACGAGAACAATTACAGCTAAACACCTTGGAGAAAGTCATCCAGTCTCCAAGTTTGCTAATTCCATTTCTAAAATAGCTCTAACATCTTCCCTTGCTCGTGGTGGGGATAATTAAAACTAATGAAGTGAATTTAGAAGTGTGCATCAGAGACGGAGCAGAGAATCTGATGATGATTATAGACGCGGTGGCTTCTTCGAAGGTAATTGTTAAACGACCCTTCTTCATCTGTATTCATGGAGACAAGAAGCCATTTTCCTGAAGTTGGTAAACATTTCAGGGGAGCCATCCACATATTATGTTTTAGAGTTTAGAATTCTTCATTAAATTTTAAGAGTTCTAAGATCTTACCTGCTGGTCACAAATGACCGAGCATGAGACATTATGTGTCTTCTATTCTTATTCTGAATAATGAATTTAAGAGATGAGAAGCTAGAGAAGGAGGGATAAGAGGGAGGGAGAGAGAAAGAAACTCAGTTATGTATTTTCGAAATAAATATTTAGTGAGCATTTATGCATTAGCTCCAATTGCATGCCACATTGTATTCTAGCTACCAAGGAAACATAAACAAAATACACAAGGTCTCTCTTCTCATGCACTTACCTTCTAGGTGAGAAGAACAAAAGCAGGAAAAATATGATCTGGTGATAAGTAGAGGCAAGAATAAAAATACAGCGTGGGTCAGAGGGAGCTGGGTGGCCAGGGAAGTCCCTTCAGATGTTGTGACTTTTAAGCTGAGGTCCAATGACACCTAACAATCAAAGGAAAAGCACTTGATGCTAAAGGAACGGGGAGTATAAAGGCCTGACAGTGCAAAGGGACAGAAGAAGCAAGGAGGCCATGTGGTTGGTGCAGAGTGAGTGAGCACAAGAGTGAACAGGATGAGGCTGGCTTGTGGAAGGGGAAGGAATTTGGGCCTCATTATAAAGATAAGGGTGACCTTCGGAAGCTTTCAGATGGGGAAATCGCAAGATCTGATTGGTTTTCAAAAGCTCCCTTTGATGTCGGATGGAGAATAGACTGTGGAGGGGCGAGAGTGGAGCAGAAAGGCAGTGAGGAGACTCCAGCAGTCGTCCAGTTTAAAGATGACGGTGGTAGACGAGATGGAGAGAAGTGAGGAGTTGGTCGTTGGCTTAAAGATGGAGTTGCCATGGAAACAATATACATGTCCTTCAACCAGTGAGTGGATAAAGAAGGTATTCATGGATATCTTCTAGGATACATACACATGTGCACACACAATGGAATATTATTCAGCCATGAAAAAGAAAAAAATCTTGCCAAATAATAGTGGAATATTATTCAGCCATGAAAAAGAAAAAAATTTGTGACAACACAGATGGATCTTAAGAACATTATGCTAAGTGAGATAAGTCCATAAGAACATTATGCTAAGTGAGATAAGTCCATAAGAACATTATGCTAAGTGAGATAAGTCCCACAGAGAAAGACAAATCCTGTATGCTATCAGTTATATGTGGAACCTAAAAAAGCTGAACTTGTAAAACAGATAGTGGAATGGTGGTTACCAGGGGTTGGCGGGGAGGAGGTGGAGAGGAGAATAGGAGAGATGTTTAATAGCACAAAATTTCTGTGAGTAGCTAAATAAATCCTGGAGACTCAGGGCACAGCAAAGTGATTATAGAGAAAACTATTATAATCATCAAACTCGCTAAGAGACTAGATTTTAATTATTCCCAGCACAAAAAGAAACGATAATTACGTGACGTAATAGAGTTGTTAGCTAAGGCTACAATAACAATAAATAAATGTATCAAATCAACATGTCATACACCTAAACTTACACAGTGTTATGTGCCAAATATAGTTCAATAAAAATGGTAGACTCGGCCATGTTTCGCTGATGAGAAAAAGAGGAATCCAGATGGCTTGTAAGTTTTTGGCTTGCAAAAGATGGTGGTGCCTTGTACAATGGCGGGGATAGCCGAGTTCATTCCGATTGAACTCTAGTCCAAAGCTTGGCTTTGGCACCCCACAAACCTGGGTATGAATCCAAAAATTGCCACTAGCTAGATGCGGAACATTGGGTAAGTAATATAGCTGACTCGAATCTCAGTTTCCTCATCCATAAAATGGGAATTGTAAGACCTACTTCATGGGGTTATTAAGATGACTATTAGCCTTTATTGAGCGTTTATCACACTACATGTGTTATTGCATTTAATCCTCAACACAGCCCTAGGGAGTCAGAAATATTGTTGCTTCACCCTACAGATGAGGAAACTGAGGCTCAGAGAGGTTCTATGACCTGCCTAAGACTCCACATCCAGAAACTAGGAGAGAGGAAGTGACCTATGCAAGTTTATATCGTTAGTGTCCAAGTTGGCTTTCAAACTGGGGAAGTCTTTCCCCCTTTATCGTGACTCTTTCATGGCTCACACCCATACCCTGCACATAGCGTGGCGCTCAGCAGGTACGTAGTAGGTGTTGCTTAAATGGAAAACATGGCAGCAGGACAGCCAACCAGAGTTCCTTGAATTGTACGCAATACTTCTGAGGAAGCGGACTTCCTGTGTCTTAGAGAAAGCGCCCTCCTTTCCCAGACAGAACGATCCTTACCAGTCTGCAGGGGGAGAGGGGGAAAACAGAATAAATATCTCAGAAAGTTCTTCCACCCCTGAGCATCGCCCTATGTCTTCAAAACAGGAATTAAAACAATAAGTCGTATCAGGCATCAGCCAAATGCCCACACAAGTGCTAGACATAGCAGAAGGAAGAAAAAAGATGCTATGAGGCAGATCTGGAGACTTCTAATTCATTCTGCTTCTAGCATGCGAGACGATGAGTGTGTCATGAGCAGGACAATTAAATTGAAATATGGTCCAGCTAAGCATAAGAGCCGTTCTAATGGGAAGGTCAAGAAACCCAACGGCAAACTTTTCCGGGAGGTAGGCGGAATGAAGTCCTTGAGGTGAGGTCTAATTATCTTGGCTGTATCAATTTCAGAGCTGGGGGATGGCCTAAAAAAACATAGCCCAAATTCTCCAGGCTCTAGTGAGATAGTTATTAATAATAAGAGAAATAGTCAGTAAAATTTTATGATAGCTTTGCAATCAGTACGTGCCTCTTAAAATGTACCGAAAATGATGACGATGATGGATTTGTGTCTGTCTGCATCCCTTACCTTGGAACGTGAATGTCCAAGAGGATTGGGCTAGTTGTGGGGGTCTAAGGGCAGGGAAGGGGCAAAGCTGTGGCTTTCCCCCTTTTCCATGTCTCCTGAGATCCCTCAGGCACTTCAGAGGGGAAGCTGATTGTCCCAAAGAAGAGAGGAGAACTTGGGATGCCAGGAGCAAGGCATTACTTTGAACAATAATTCCTGGTACTTAGAGATGTGGGAGCACAGGGCTGGCAGAGAGGGGATAAAACGCTCTAGGGACACACCTTAGAATAAAAGGGCAAATCGTCCCCGAGGGCCACTTGGGGGAATCTCAGCCACCTGATGTGTCATGAATCTCAAACTCCTACGTCCACCTCTTGCTTCTCCTCCTATAACCCAGTGAACTCTTGCCAGGATGCATACGGGAGTGAGGTTATGGGGACTATCTCAGTGGGTGCCTTGGGGGACCTCAAATCCACTTGACCTGGATTCTAAAATTCTCCTATTGCTGACTCTGTGTGCTCTCTCCCAACTCATCCCACCAACACCACTTAAAACCGTTTTATGATATCAAAGAATTTTATAGAACCCAGAGACTTTAGAATCTGCTTCAAGTTCCCATCTAGCACTTGAACTTGAGGAACTTGAGATGGGTATTCACATTTTGCTTGACTCCTTCTAAAGCAGGATTCTGGACCAGGGATGATTTTGCCCCCTACCCCCTCAGGGGACATCTGGCAATGTCTGGAGACATTTTTGTCATCACTCGGGAAGGAATGCTGCCGGCATCTCGTGGGCCAAGACCAGGGATGCCATTAAACATCTTACAATGCACAGAACAGTCACCTACAAATAATTACCTGGCCCCAAATGTCTTATAATGCCAAGCTTGAGAAACCCACCACCAGCAGGCCTCTTCAATTTTATGTTATTCTGGTTAGTGAAAGAAAGGCAGGTGTTTGAGAGGCAGGTGGTTTTCGTACAAACTAATTTGGAGAAGGTCAAGATTACACAATTCCAGGTATTGGCAATGGGATTTAAGAAATGCCTACCAGTGATACAGTATGTTGGAACAAGATCGCCCAAAGCTATGTCCAAGGCAAGTATCCAAATTACATGAACTCTCTGGGAACACGGTTGGTCTCAAGAATTGGAAGCCGATATCTAAAATCAGACATGCAGTGGATATTAGAATAAGAAAAAGCAGACAAATAAAAATGTAGCCTTTCCCTGAGAATGTACAATGAAAGGGATGAAGAATGAAATGACAAATATATCTTTGAAAACCAGGGTTTGGATGTGGGAGCTAACGAGCAGGAGATGGCAAATGGAAATGAGTTGTACAGTAGCCCTGAAAACTGATTTATTATGTGTTAAATGTCTCTGACATCCTTTTATTCTCTCTCTCAGATGCCATCTTCATCGTTTTGTTTTGGTGAGTGTAAAAATTTATTAGTAGTAGGATGAGATTTCCCCCTCTGTTCTTGGTGGGGAGGCCATCTTTAGAAATAGCCAGAATAAAAAGGCTGAGGTTTCATTAGCATAATAGTGACAGCTATATTATGCTCAGGGAGAAAGTCAGTATTAACAAGAGAAAGGTGTGGTCTGAAAAAATACTGCTCTACAAATAACTGTTTTTAAAAGAAAGGATTGTTTGCTTATAGATCCATGGTCTTCAACCCCTTTCGATTGTGTGTTCCTTTAGAATTTTTTGGAGGATTCTACAATGTATATGTTTACTTATTTATAAATTGCAAACATGTACTGTTGCGTTCATATATTATGTATCTTGTAAAATAGATACAAAACAAGAAATTAGAAAGGAAATGACAGATACATATTTTCTTTATACATCCCAATAAGCTGTCCTGCCCAACCCCAACCATTACTGTGGATGGTGACCTCTGAGTCAAATAGTTAATATGTATTGCACTTAGAATGTGCCAGGCACTTTTCTCAGACTTTATATGTATATATTAGCTCATTTAACACCTATAATGACCCCAAAGGGGTGAATATGAACAGTGGTCATTCCAACTTCACAGCTCAAGAAATGGAGACACAAGAGAGGTTAAGTAACTTTCTCAAGGTCACACAGCTAAAAAGTGGAAGGTCAAGGATTCAGGCTCTCTCCTGAGTCTTTAAGCTCTCTTCTGCTCTCAGCCGAGGATAGTGACAGGTTTGAAGCCTCTTCCTATGACACGAGGAGTCAGACATGATGTTCATGACCTGAGAGCTTTAAGGAGCAAGACTCTGGCAGCAGAATAGTAAAGACCAAGAGCATGAGGTTAAGGAGAGGAGAAAGAGGCAGGAAATGACAGAGGGTGATGGAAGGAAGCCAGATTCAGTGCCAGAAGTCTGGGCCATCTAGTTCCTCCTTGCCAAGTGCCTCCCTTTGAATCTTTAGTCGATTCAAGAATGTTTTTAGCTCCTACTGTGCGCCAAGCACCTAGCTGTGTGCTGGGCTCCAGCAGTGACCTTGCTGACCTTGTCCTCATGGAGCATATGGTCTAGAACAATGTCACCTCCTCTCTCTGCTTCTCCAGGTTCTTAACTATCGTCTTTCCTCTAAGTAGGGAGCAGGACCGACAGCAGGCCAGCTTCCTTCAATATTTTCCTTTATTTCCACCTTCTGACAGCCATACTTCATGTCTGACAGAGGAAATGATTCTTCTCGACAGTGACAAATGTATAAGTTTTGACTGTTTGTGAAATTTCCTAATTAATTCTTTAAAGACTTCTATTGGCAACTGAATTTGTGTTTCGAGTTAAAAAGGGGAGTTCAGATAAATTATGGGTGAACGTTCTGCTCCCTTTGGAGAGTTCATGCTCCACGCTAGATGCTGTTAATCTCCTTGCTTACCAGTGACATGATTTGTCTTGCAGTGACACATTGCAGGGGGTTACCATGACGTAAGACAACAGTGCTGGCATTCACCCTGTTGTCACTGAAGCCTTGGGCCATCTCCTGAGCAACCTGGGGAGGGCTCCCAAACCATCTATACCCCCTCAGCACCACAGGGTTACTTTAAAATTTTTTGTGAGTTCAACACCTATTAAGAGCCTGACGTGACTAAATAAATGAAGGAAAGGAGCTGTAGCGAAATTCTGTTCAGGAAGAAAGGAAGGGAGAGAGGGATGGAGGGAGAGATGGAAGAAGAGAATGAGGGAAGGAGTAAGGGAGAGAATTGAGAGAGAGACAGACACGCATGTGCATATGCACAGACACACGCACATGAGAGAGAGACACAGAGACACAGAGATACAGAGACACACAGAGAGAGAATGGTTTAAAGACAGGGAGACATGAGGGTGTCTGAGAAAAAGAGTTAAAGAAATATGCAGAAAAAATCCGAGCTAAGTAATATACATGCACAGAGAAAAATGAAGAGAGACAGGACAAGAGAGACCCACAGAGAGGGGACTTCTGCAGAGAGAACACTCTCCCTTCATGTCAGATGAAATTAGCTGGGAATAACAATAGCATATATTGTGATAATCATGTGCCAAACTGATAGGCATTGTTTCCTTCTTTTTGTTCAGTTCACGTGATCATTCATGGTCCAGAAACACTGAAATACACTAATGAGCTGCAGGTATCAGAATTCAGAGCTCTGAATTTCTCAGTGACTCCGAGTGAGGAGAGGGAGGACTGGGAGATGCAGCGTGACATTTCACAGGGTGCTTGATGGGTGTGGAGCTGACTGAATTCTTCTTACCGCTAGAGGCCAACCTGAGTTGCACATTGTTCTTGAGCCTTCCTGGTGGCTGGTACCCAGAGATCTGGGGGAAGAGGGGGCATTGACTGCCTGGGAACGAAGATTCTTTGCCATCTCACGTGTGACATCTACTTTATTCCTTACACCGAGCATATGCATTTGGAGTATCTTCTTTATTACGTGGATAAGGGAACTTAGGCACAGAGAGGTTAAGTAGCCTAAGTTCACTTGGCTTGGAGGTGGTAGAACTGGGACAAGGGCCCCAGCAGCCTGTACCAAGAGCTCTTGGCTATAGGTACACGTCGAAGTCAAAGAATGGGGCCAGCTCTGAGCCTGCACAGACCCTGAAGAAGCAGCAGCACTGTCACAGAGCCTCTCTGGCCCTGTTTTCAAGGAGACCCTGGAGGGTGAGGGCATTCATCACATGAGTAGGTCAAATGGCTGGAAGTTTTAGTAAGGGAAAGAAATCTAAATTAACCGGAATGCAAACACTAGAGATTTCTAATTCTCTTCCAGGTGCAACTAAGCAAAGCAGATAACCTCGTGAGTTTTGTTCACCATCATACCTGACACCAAATGGAGTAGGTTGGGCATTGTGTAACAGTTTTTGGTTTAATTCTCTTAGGTTAAATCCGTAATGATGGGGCACACAGAGGGGCAAGAATCCATCTTCAGTGTGAACTTCACCTCAATTGGAGCCATATTCAATCATAAGGTCTGTATCTTTGAGGGTCAACATGGGATTTGGAAACACAACAATATGACTATCATCCTCATCGACGACAACATGAGAGGGTCCCAACACTAAGCTTAATTAATAGGTAAGAATATACGAAAGAAAAAAGAAAAGCAGAAGGTGAAGAGCTTGGTTTGTGAGCAGAGGCAGACCTGTTTTCGAACTCTGCCACTGATTAGCTGTGTGATCTTCAGCAAATGACTTAACTTCTCTAAAATGCAATTTGGTTTCAGATATTGGGCTTTTATCATCACATGAAACATAGAAGGTACCTGAAACACAGTCCTTGCTCCTGTGCAAACAGGTGCTTATTTACTTAACTGTGGAGGTGAGAACTACATCAAGGTTATCCCCAATGGTTAGGAAAATTGGGCAGGGATAGAGTGATCAGGAAGGGCTTCCTGGATGAGGCAGAACTCGAGCTGTAACCATTAGTATCATTGACAATGTCACTATCATCACCATTATCTTCATCATCGTCATCACCGTCATCATCATCGTCACCATCACCACCATCATCATGATCATCATCACCATCACTATCATCATCGTCATCATCATCATCACCACTATGATCATCATGATCATCATTATCACTACCACCATCATCATCATGATCATTGTCACACATCATCATCATCATTATCATCATGATCATCATCACCATCATCATCATTCTACCATCATCATTGTCATCATCATCACCACTATGATCATCATGATCATCATCATCACTACCACCATCATCATCATGATCATCGTCACCATCACCATCATCATCATTATCATCATCATGATCATCATCATCACCATCATCATTACCATCACTGTTGTCGGTATTAATTACCAGCTCGTGAATGTTAATTATGGGTCAGCATGGCACTAAAGAATCCATATATCTTCCTTTTATTTCTCAGAGCCACCCCGAGTTGTTTATCTCATGTTATACAAGTGGAACCCGAAGCTCCAAGATAGAAGGTACCTTACCCAAGGACACAGAGCTGAAAAATGGTGGAGAGAAAGGCTCAGATCCACCTGAGTGAGAAGTTCAGGTGAACCTTAAAATAGACACCTATTTATTGCTTTACTCTCTAGCTGAATTTCTTCAATGTTCGTAGGCCTTTTCCCTTCAAAACTGAATTGTACTCCACAGTTGGTTTCTGTTACAATTTTGGAGATAATTCATCTTCATCAATGATACTTCTTCAATTGGCACCAGCTCCTCCAACTTCAGTTTATGTTATTTGTGGTCACAATGTTTTCTCAGGCTCTCTGCCAAGCAGTTAATGGTGTAGAAACACATGCTTAAGTGCACCCAGGAATCTTGCTGCTAGGTTTTCCTTTGAGGAAGTGACAATTCCATAGTTCTGGGAGTACAGGTCCCTGAATTACCAGAAGAGCATGTCTATCCACTGAAACAGCATTTAATTGACACAAACACACTGCTGCTGTTCCCTGGAAGGGCATTTCCTTGATTCCAGCAACAAAGGAATCTTGTTAATGAATGCAGAAGGAACTCTCTCTGCTGAGGCCCTTCTGCATTCATTAACAAGATTCCTTTGTTTTTCAATAATGAGGCTCAGTTTGAATCATCTCAGGCAAGAAGCAATATGTTGGAAGGATACTGAGGCATATCAGAGAATCCAGGAAAACAACCAGGTTTCAAAAAATAAAAAAATTTAAAAGAAGTGTGTGTGTGTGTGTGTGTGTGTGTGTGTGTGTGTGTGTGTGTGTGTTGGGGAAGTCGGTTGCTCCAGGGACCTAAATAAAAGAAGTTTATGGCTCATTTTTCTTGAGTTCTGCAACTAAGTCCCCAAAGCTGGGTTAGGTGGGCTTCTCCTCTGGCTCAACCAGCATTTCACACCCTCAATAAGCCAGAGCCTGACTTATAATGGGAGTAATTACACCATGGGAATTGGCAAATGCTACAAATTAGAGCTTTTTTTCTTTTTCTGGAGAGATAGTCTAACTACACATGTATTAATTATCCAAAATCATGTTTAGGAATATGAACATGGAATCAGATTCTGTGGGTTGGATTTCTAGCTGCATTACTTTCTTGCTTTGTGATCTTAAACAAGTTTCTTAGCCTGTCTGAACTTTAGTTTCTTCACCTATAAGATGAAGATAATAGTTCTACATCAAACAGGGTTTCTACGAGGACTAAGTAAGCTGATTCATGGTGCTTGGTCCATGGAAAGTGCTCTACATACATTCACTATTTCCCACACTGGTTTGCTATGTATCTGTTTACGATTTTCTGGGATCTCAATGCTCTGCACAATTATTGGTAATAATAAGCACTGAAATTCTTGATGAATGGGTAAAAGAAGAAAGGAAAGAAAGAAGAAGAATGGGACCATGAGAAATAAGCCCATTCTGACTCACCAGTATGTCCTGGTGAGTATGTCCCTGGCATCTAGAACTGTGTCTGACACGTAGTCGGTGCTTGGTAAATATTTTTTGAAGAAATTAATAGATGCATAGACCCTAAATCCTCTTTTAGACCGCTTTGTTATGTTCTACTTAATATCAAGTGGACATCTTCCTCTCCTGTATACTTCATTTATTATTTATGTTTCTACTCCTTAAATAGCATGAATCTGGTCACGTTTATATAACAATCTTTTAGATATTTGAAATTAGACATCTCTTCGTGTTTTTATTTCTTTGGGATGAGATTCTCAAAGAGTCATTGCTGGGAGGGGAAAGGAAATGTGTCTTTTAGGGTCAAGCTTTGTAATGACGTCTTCCTTAACTCACAGACACGGGCTTCCAATGTCACATCTCTGGATACGAAGCTGTTATATTTTCCTACTTCTGTCATCTTCCCCAAGGTTCACCAAGGGGGGATGGATTTATAGATGTTTCTGATCTCAGCCAGCCTCCTTACCTGGCGCCAGACATCCAAGCACCCCGTCCTCTGTGTCCTGGCACAAAGAACCAAGGAGCATGTCTTGACCAAGGTCAAATAGAGAGATTTCCCAGAAACGAACGACGATCAACCCACCAGAAAGGGTGAGAGTAAGATAATAAATGTGTTGGCTTGTAGGAAGGGGGTTTATCAGTGTAGAGCCTGTGATATGCCAGACCTTTCTCCTCACCGAGTAGACTCCCAAGGGTCCCCTTGGAAACTTGAAAGACCAAGGAAAAACTGGTTCACAACGCCTGGGTGAAATTGAATTTCCTTATTAAGTCTCTAGGGAGAGCCATGCGATGTCTTCAGGGAGAGAACTTCTGGTCAGGTTACATGGACTCGGAAGCCCCTGTCCACACAAGCCAACGTGGGGGAGAATTTGAGGTCGTACTCGGCAGTTGTATTTCCTTTATGTCATCCACGCTGTGCAGCATCTCTCCTGATTATTTCCTTCTTTTGGGGGCCAAGAGAAGCATCTGGCTTTTAAAGATCCTATTTTTAAAAAAAAACAACAAACTTTTACAGACTAGGAATCAATCTAGGACCCTATAAGAGTCATAAAGTGTTACAGGCAAAAAACCCCCCAAAAACATATATATATATACACACACATACACACACACACATATGTGTGTGTATATATAATTATTAGGGACAGATTCAAACCAGTAGGATGGAGCAAAAGGGAAGTCTGAATGTTGACCTCTGAGTATTCACCAGGTCCCTCAAGCTCAGCTAGGAACTTCATCCCTCTTTTCTTGTCTAGTTTTAACCTCTGAGGTTAATACGACTGTTTCCATTTTACAGACCAGGAAACTGAGGCACAGAGAGTTTAAATAACTTCTCAAGGACACACAGCCAGCACTTGGCAGAGCCAGACTTTAAACATGGGTGCGTCGATCTGACTCCAAAATCCGTGTTCTCGCTTTTCTTCCTTGGCTGCTTCTCTGTAATTTATACCTCAACCATGTTCCAGAGAATTCTCTGACTCTTCCAATGAAGACCTGGTGGCAGAATCTAAAAGAAAAGAGATTTATGTACCTTTTGTGTTGAGAGTTTTAAACTCCAGCGAACTTTCTTGGTGATTGTGGCCAATTTTTTCTTTTTTTAAAATTTTGTTTTATTAGTTTCAAGCATACTGAATTTTTTTTCTGTTTTGAAGTGAGAAGGGCATGTTGGTCCGGTTTGAGAAGCCAAGATTGGTGGCCACTGTGCAAGGCTAAGCACGTCTATGACCTTTCGTGGGAAAGAGCCATGTCTGGTGTCATGCCCCATGATCTCTAGGGGTTTATGTTTTCCAAGGAAGCCACTTCCAGAATGCAACCCGTATGTACAGAAAGCCACCAATGACGCATTTCCACCCCTTGTCCAGAAACGGTAAAACGACCGTACACACTCACTGGAGAGTCTGATGGCACATGCGGCTGACCAGGATGGAAGAGAAATTGCCTGACAGGGACAAAATGAAAGCGTGCATCTTTGCCTTCCGGATGGGGAGCTGGGATGCAGAGAAGACAGGAGGGAGGCCTCTGCTTGCTTAGGAGCAGAATGAGCACGCGGTTAACGCTCATTAAGTTAACTAAGCGTAGAACTTCCATACTAATTACAGCAGAGCTACACGCCTTACATGGCCCAACGGGATGGGTCCCCGATGCTCCTTCTACTAGCCCGGAGCTGCGATGCTAATTGAAGCATATCGTGCAGTGCCTCTCTGGAGCCAGAACCAGTTGCAAACCACGCATCAGCCCGGACTCATTGTCCTGCTGCTAATACTTATTCTTGGGTTGTTTGCTAGAAACAATCAGCCTAAAGAGTGAGGAGTTTTGCTTTTAGTTTTCAAAAAAAAAAAAAAGAGAGAGAAAAAAAGAAAAGACCTTTCTGGCAGTGGGTAAGCCTGCAAAGCTAATGTCAGCCTGGACTAATTATCTGGACATAGTATCTGGAGTTTCCCATGTTAGGTTATGAAAGCATAGGAGTGGAACTCAAAGCCAGGCATGGGTTCGTGTGTGGATGTCACACTTTAGGGATGGGAAGGTCTCTGCCTTAGCTAGTTCTTCCCCTGCCGTCACTACCTTGAGATCTCATGGGATTTGCCTGATTGCTGGTGCTCTGCCTGGTTCCAGAATGAAATAGAAGCCAGCGTGTGGTGTGCTGGCACCTACTTGCACCAGCTCACAAGGACCAGTCGTTGCATGCCCAGGAATATGGGGAGTCCAGCCATTAAACCGCTGGTAGTTTTAAGTCGGCCGTGGTGAGCGAGAGCATTCACTCCATGGGAACTGGGGAATGCTACAAAGTAGAGCTTTCCAATTTTTGTCGGACAGGAGGTTTCCTAGCACACCCCACTGTAGAATATCCACGCATTAACTATCTAGGGTCGGGTTTAAATATATGAGCTTTGGAATTAAACTCTGTGGATTCGATATTTATCTTTACGGACTGTATAAAATGAGCCCTGGGGATTTTAAAAATTGGGGCTCACATCTGGTGTTGTCATTTAATAACCACAGGACCACAAAGGTGAATTATTTTACCTTTCCAAGCCTCAATTTCCTCAACTGCTAAGGGGATCTAGAGACTTCATAGGGTCGTTACAAGGTCAGAATGAAACAGCTGCCCAGAGCCTCTACTTAGTGCCTGACAAACACCTGGATCTTGGAAGACAGCAGCTGTGATGCAAAGGATTCTGAAGTCATAGTCGAGGGCCCCAGGGACAGTGCTACAATCGATTGGCAATGTCTGTCATAAACGAGGGCATGAAAAAGGAGAGCACAGTGCCCCAGGCAGCAGGAACAGCATGGGCAAAGGCATGCTCAATAAGCGACATTTAGCAAACGCTTTGCTATGCTAGGCATTCTTCTAAGTGATTTATGATATATTAACGTGGTTGATCCTCATAAGAATCCAATAAGGCAGCGGTTCTCAGCCAGGGGAGATTTTGCCATCCTCCCCACCGCCCCCCAGGATATTTAGCAATGCCTGGAGACTTTTTTGGTTATCGTGACTAGAGTGGGTGGATGGGTGCTCCTGGCATCTGGTGGATAGGGACCAGGGATGCTGCTAAGTAGGCTACAATGCACAGGACAGCTCCCCCTGCAAAGAATGATCTGGCTTAGAGTGTCCCTAGTGCCAGGATTGAGAAACACTTCAATAAAATATGAAATACTATTATCCCTATTATACTGATGGGAAAAGTGAGGCACAGAGAAAGCTAAAGCGCTTTTTCCAGGTTATTCAGGCAATAAATTGCTAACGTTGCACGCGGACCCAAATCAAGCTCATGCTCTTACCCTCCGCGGCTGCACATTCTCTTGTCTTTAGTAAGAAAAGTGAGAGCGTGGAGGAAGGGGAAGAACGGGAGATTCATGACACATACTGGGAAATAAAAGGCAGGTCGCAGCTACAGTGAGTTAGTATTAATAGTTTTTGCTTTGCCTGTACCTACAACAGACCTCCCCTCCCCTCCCCTCCCCTCCCTCTGACCAACAATTCTGCTGCTCCTCCAGGCCCTTGCCCAGAGTTTAGTTCTCTCTCAGATTTCCTAGAGCATCAGGGGCCTCCTCCCAGCTGCTCGCTGCTCTCCTCCACTGCCGGCAGGTTAGGGGCCGTGAGTGAGATTTGTTCTGACACACTGGCCACTGTTACCCACATCGCCTGGGCAACCGAAGCTGAGAGTTGCTAGGGCTTCATGGGAACAACATCTCCGTTGTGCTTCCCACGGAGGGGAGCGGGGCTGGTGCTGGCTCTGGTGCCATTTGTAAAACAGCAGCGCTGGAGGGCGGCTCCTCGGGGCCTTCAATGCTCCTGCGTGGTGGCTGGACGTCCAGTGCCCACTGAGTGAGTCACCTGGAGCCTCTGGAGGCAGAAGCGAGAGCCAGCCTTTCTTCGGGGCTGCCGTGGAGCTCTGTGTTTGCTCTTCCCTGTGCTGCTGGGTGAGCAGGCAGTTATGAAGAGTTGGTTATTATTAAGATAAACAGAGAAGGAAGAGGAAGAGGATGAATGATATGAAACGTGGGCTGTGGAATCGGATAGCTTTGGTGGCTGCGTGATTGTGAGCAAACCACTGAGCCTGGCTTTTCACCTGTAGCAGGGGGATAATAATGCATAACGTGGGAGGTCGTTGTGAGGATGGCAACATGTTAGGCGTAGACACAGACACAGAGATTGCCAACATGCAAGAGGGCAGATGGCTTCCGCCTCCTGAACAAAACCAGCCCCGTTCTTTTCATAAGAGCTTCTGTATTGAGAGAGATTCAGAGATCGGGCCAAGGTCATCGGGAAGGAGTGCCTGATTGATTGGTGATGTCTGTCACTGGTGCAGGCGAGCAGGGGGACAGGCGTGTGCACCTGATGTTTCCCTGTTAGGCTCAGCTGCACAGTAAAGAGTCGATAGAAACCAAATTTCTGCTGTTGTTGGTTAGTTAAGTCCCTGTAAGGTCAAGGTAAGGAATACTTTTTGGCTTGAGGGAGCTAGGAATCAGAGAAAGAAGAAAAGGTGCTGACTTCTCTTAAATTGGTGTTTCCTGGGGATGGAACTGCTAGGCTGCCGAGAAAGCTTTAAGGTGTTCAGTGGGTGATTGGAAGCCAAATAATTGTCTACGATCATCCCCCTCTCTGATGCTCGTTCTTGCTGTGCGGGCTGGGATACATGCAGATGCTGCAAAGTGACACAGGCCTGGGGTCTCCCAGGGTGAGGAGAATGCTCAGGGATCCGTGAGGCCGGAAGGGGAATCAGCTAGGCAGCTGATTCAAGTGAACCTCTTCTGTCAATAGTTGTTTCATGGGGGAAGAGAGTCGATATGAAAGAAAAAAAAAAGAATTGAAAAATACCTGTAGCGAGTGAACATGGGATCGGTTTTGTCTACATTTCCAAGCGCCACCCTCTGAGGTAGGAGCACCCCACATTTCTCTGGGGACCTACTCCTCTCCCACTTCAGGCATGGCTCCTGACTCTGGTCTGGCCAATCGGCACATCACGTCCCTGGCCACTGAGATAGGTTCAGGGAGGGCCACACGATCAAAGTCGACCAGGGAATTAGACCCAGGAATTCTTCCAGAAGTACTGAGAAAATAGAGACTTTCTTCCCATTAACCTCGCTAAATTGGCACCATCTTAGACTTCGAGAAGGCCACGTTTGTCAATACAAAAGGAGAGCCTGCCTGAGAATGAAGCCAAAATGCAGCAACGCGGTGATGAGAGATGACAGGAAGCAGATTCTTGACATTAGAGAGCATCTGGATTCGGCCGCGCCTGCAGTGAATAACAGCTGGACTTTCGGGCGCCTTTACCTCAACCAATTAATGATGAATATTGTCATCACCGAAAAAAGAGAGTCCAGATGAGTTCTAGCTAAGACAATATCCATGGCCGAAACAGCATTTTCTCAAAGCCAAGTGAACTTTCCCACATGTGGTGAAGGAAAGAAGGTGAAAACTCAAGACAGAGAAATAAGAGCGAGAATAATTCTAGTATGTTAACCATGTGAGGGATAACTCATGCAAAGCTATTATTTCTTTCTAAATAAGCCTGGACCGGGGAGCTTTTCACAGTTATCACTGATCTTAACCATAATTACATAGTATGATCACTGCTTTCTAGCCAAAGAAATCGAAGATCGGAGAATTAATGAGTCATACCCAACGTACAACAGCTAGTTAGAGAGATTAAATTTGAGTCCAGCTCTGTCTGACTCTAAGACCCACGCTTTTATTTATTTGTCTATTTATTTATTTGTTCGTTCATGTTAGTATTATTTTTTAAGACCCATGCTTTTAACTATATTCTGTACAGCCTCTTGGTGCACATAGGAAGAACAGAGATGTGAGCTTATTATGGGCCAGGCATAGTGTGGAACCCCACATGAGCTTTCTCTTTTGAGCAAAGGAATGCTCAGGCCATGCATAGCAAGAAAACAAAAGGATTAAGAAAAGACAAACCTGTAGGCAGGAAGCACAGAATCTACTTGCCCTGATGCATGGAGCTCTTTAGGCAACTTATATGAAAATAATTGATCAAATGCATATTGTCAGCTGCTGGACTATCCAGTGATAATGGATATATAGTTTGCCGCTTCATCTGGAAGCCCCCACAGGCAACTCAAGGACATCCGTGAAGGATAACATTGATTTTTGTCACTCAGGCCAGTCCTGGAGAGACTGAGGGAGAGGTGGGACAGGTAGTCACGTTTCAGGCACTTTTTGATATCGGTTGGAATAACACCCGTCAGTGAGCCAGAGTAGCTGATAATCTCCCAAGATGCAGCTGGGCTGGAAACACTCACTGTTCTTTAGAAAAAAGCCCGTCTCAGCATTCAGCCCAGAGAGCACTTTGATGATTAACATGTCACTCATTAGTGAGCAATTTGTCCTGGATCTGAATGAAAGCCAACCCTTCTTCCTTGAGACTTTCATTAAGCACAAAATCTTAAACTGCTGGGGAAGGCAGGGAGGCGCGTTTTCACCTTCAACATCAATATTTTAAAGCGTCTTGAGAACTAGAAAATATCTGCTCCAATCCATCTCTTCCTCCATTGCTATTTCTCACCTATCGGTAGTTTACATTCGGAAAAGACAGTTGCTGCTACCTGCGTGTTAAGTGCAAGGCACCTGAAGTGTCGCTGAGTCACGGACACACCTTACTGTCTCACCGCTCAGAACCTTCGCTCGTATTCTTCCCTCCGCCTGGACTTCCCTCTGTTCCTCGTTTCCCTGTAATTCCCCTTCCTCTGCATTTTCCCTGAATCAGCTTCTACTCCTGCAAAGTCCAGCCTCATCTTCCCAGACTAGCGCTCCTCGTCCACATCTTCTTAGTTCCTGGTGATTCTCCTAAATAGACGTATCGCTTTGTAATGACAAAATTGCAGTTATGCGGTTTTTGTTGTTGTTGTTGTTGTTGTTTTTACAGCATGAATTGTATGTGTGTATATAGGTGTCCGTGCATGGGTGTGTTTAATTATGTAATATTTTATAATCGCTTGTGAGGTTATTGACTAATGTACAGCTCTTTCTTTAGAAGTTAAGTTCCATGCAAATCAGCATTGTGTCCTGTCTTCGCTGTGCTATTTCTGGGGCTTATCAAAGAGCCTGACGTGCAGTGAATCTTCAACAAATGTCGTGCAACATCCCTATGCAATAAGCGGATAATGCTGAGCGAATACTACAGATGAGGACACCGAGACACACAGAAAAAGTTGAATAATCTGCCAGGATTTGAATCCAGTCCTGTTTCACAGGAGCTCTGCCCTTAACCTGGAAGGTGACCTTCTGTTGGTCAGAATTCTAAGAGTTAAATGAGCATCGGCGAGCCGAGAGACCAATTTAAATCACTCTGAAAGTTTAATGCTCTTTTTTTCTTGCATCTAATTATCTCCCTGGTATCAATGTCCAATGTTTGTTCTTTCTCTCTTTCTCTCTTTCTCTCTTTCTCTTTCTTTCTTTCTTTCTTTCTTTCTTTCTTTCTTTCTTTCTTTCTTTCTTTCTTCTTTCTTTCTTTCTTTCTTTCTTTCTTCTTTCTTTCTTTCTTTCTTTCTTTCTTCCTTCCTTCCTTCCTTCCTTCCTTCCTTCTTCTTCCTTCCTTCCTTCCTTCCTTCCTTCCTTCTTCCTTCGCCTTCCTTCTTCCTTCCTTCCTTCCTTCCTTTCTCTTTCTTCTTGCTTTCTTGTTTTCCATCTTCTCTTTCTCTCCCTCCCTCCCTTCCTTTTTTATTCTTTTTTTAGACTTCAAATTCCAAACTCCTTAGGTTGGTAACAAGACACTTTATAATCTAGTCTAGTGTTTCTCAATCTGGCAATTCACTGGAATCACCTGGAGAAATTAAAACGAACAAACAAACAAACAAACAAACAAACACCCATATCTGGGTTCCAACACCAAAAGATTCTTATCTACTCGGTTTTGGGTGGGAACTAGGCCTTGGTATATATGTATTTTGAATGCTCCCCAAATGATTCTACCATGCAGCCCGTTTGAGTGACAGGACTAAACTCCTCCAGCTTCACGAGCTTCGTCTCCTGGCGCATCTCCATATCCAGTTTTCCGTCTTCACTTCAACCTCATCCTCCGATGAGCAATTTCCTAAGGAGCCACGAGTTGCCTTTTCTCCTACTGCGGCTACGGTCTCCTCTCCCGCTTCTCTGCTGGCGCCCCAAGCTCATTCGTTTCATGACACTTGTCACACTGGATTCTCATTCATCACTTTATTGTTGAATTTCACTTTCTCGGTGTCACCCCCCAGTGGACTGCGATCTAGTTGAGGTCATGGGCTGGGTCATATTCAGTAACGCACCCCAAATGCCTACTGTATAACAAATGTCGACACGGGTACAAAGATGAGTTCGTGAATTAATAAATAAATGAAATGTAGAGATGATTTAATAGATTTTGTATTTTTTCACCCTTCCCATTTGAACTACATTTCCTAAAAGTCAAAGAGGATTTTTAAGGCCATCGAGATAAAAGATTTTAGTAGGATAGTTCTGTGTCCCCATTCATTCAAACATAAACCTCAGTGTTTTTGAAAAGATTACTTGGGGGAACACACACACACACACACACACACACACACATATTTACTTATTAAATATATATTTATTTATTTATTTTAAAGTTTCAGACCTAGAAGCATAATCCACTTTAGTGATTCTCAAACTGGACACCACTGGAGTCACTAGCAATGACAGTGGTTATTATCTAATCAATTGCCATCTGCATGCACTGTGGGCCCGCCACGCGTCGTGAGCTGAGGCATGTACCGTATTTCATGAGTCAACAGTGGGCTTTCTCACTGCACACACCCTGAGCTCTGAACGTACCTTCTCCTTTATCCTACTTATCACACGTCACCCTACAGTTGCATCCTGGAAACCGCAACTGGATTTCTTCGCAAAAATGCGATAAAACCCACGATGAAACACCATATTTTCTGAGTTTTTCCAATGGATTCTTTCTCTGTATGGCAAACACATCCATTATGCCTTTCATTAAAGAGCAAGAGAGAGATTTTCACCAACAATGTTTAAACTAACTCGATCTGAAAGGGTCCCTCACCTTGCGACAAGACTCTTGAATCAAGCTGTTGAAGAGACTCTGGTGTGATAAATGTCCACCCAGCTTTTTCCTCTCCCTGGCTCAGAGGCACCTGAGTGATTTGTGTACAGTCACCTTGGGCGTCCGGGTAGCAGGCTCTGTGATGAGCGGAGGGCACGTGTCCATTCTCCCCTACGTCCTAGAGCTAAGTTATGCTGGAAGAGGACTCCCATTGAGCAAGAAGGATTTTATCTTAAGCAAAAGATAAGGCAAGATACCTATCTTAAAATTAAAGACAGCTGACAGACAGGAAGCATGAGTCTCTTTGTCTGGACATGCCCAGCTGTAGGCAGAGGGAAAGAATGGCTGCTGAAAAGTCTTGGTGGATGCGAAATGACTCCCGTTCAGCTAACACACGCAGGGAGATTTATAACACTTTCTGTTTATTTGGTGGCTCTAAAATCCCTCTGTTTCTGAGATTTAGAGTCATTGTTTTCAATTTGCCAAGAGGTTCTTTTCTCCAGTCAGGTGTGATGTAGTCTCCCAAGGGAAAAAGACTATTCATAAGCTAGGATGGTGTCAAAATGAGGATGGAGTCCATCTTCCTGACAGGTGAAAGATGGCCTCTGGTCACAGTCGGCTGGACAACTGGGAGGCAGAAGAGCTCAGACGTTAAGAGTGTTGGCTTTGAGGTCTTCCAAACCCAGACTTGAGGGCTGACTCTGCCCTTCGTTAGTTTTATGACCTTGGGCTAGTTATTTAATGATTCTAAGCCTTAGTCTCCACATTCGTAGAGTGGGAAGGCAGTAGTTCCAACCAAGTGGATAATAAATAATAAATGAAGAGTGTTTAGCACAGCACTTGGAAAACAGTTAGTGCTCAATAAGTGACAGCTACTATGACTATTGCAGGAAACAATTATCGCATGTCTGCTGTGTGCCAGACATTGAGGGACATAAAAAGGAATGTTACGACCTTTGTCCTAAAGCAGGGAGTTGGCGAACTTTTTCTATAAAGGTCCAGAGAGCAAGTATTTTAGGCTTTGTGGGCCAGATGGTCTCTGTTATAAATACTCAACTTCGCCATTGTAGCAGAAAAGCAGACAACAACAAAAAATGGGTGTAGATGTGTGCCAGTAAAACTTTATTTACAAAAATGATCGGTGGACTGGACTTAGCCCACAGGCTGTCGCCATCTCTTGTCTTAAAGAATTGGACAGTTAGGAGTCTTTGGCTACAAGTAACAGAAATCCTGCTTATAGGAAGTCTTGAGGTAGGTAGCTCCTGGTGTTGGTTCAGTGGTCCAGAGATGTCAACCAGGATTTGTATGATGCATTACGGGTTTCCTTCATGCTCATCACCCACATCACATTTACATTCAAGACAGGAAGAAGGGGAGAAGGAGTAGGGCCAACTGAGGTGTTCTCTTTTATTAGGAAAGTAAGATCTTGAAGATTGCTGCTATGTCTCACTGGCTGGACTGTCACACTCCTAGCTGCAATGGAGGCTGGGGACGTGAATATTTGTCACCTCTGTCATGTATAGTGGAGGTAGGCAGGGGGGAAAAGGGAGATGAGAATGGTGTTAGGTAAGTCAATAAAACTATTACACCCTTAATGTCATATCATCGAGAGAGATACACACACACAGAATAACAATGCAGACTGCTTAATGATTTACACACAATACACACAAAAGCTGTAATGGGAACTGAGAAAAGAGAATCCAATTCCTTGTTAATTCAGAGTATCCTAATTGTGTATTCATTCATAAGGCTATTTGAACAAGGAAATGCAGGTGTCTAAATGGAGACTGAAGTGTTTGGTAAACAAAATGAATTATAGCAAGACTGAGCATTATTGTGTTAGATCAAATATTGTTCAAAATATCCACTACCTCCCACCCCCACGGGAAGCACATGCTCACTGGACCCATTTGTGTTGAACTGGGACTTGTAGCTTCATTCATATTGAATTCGGCCCAATGCATCTTGAGTGGCATCATGATGCCCAGTGTGTACTATTGTGCTTTGTGATTACGGCTCCATCACCTGACTTGGCCAATGAGATGGAAGCAGTGATGATTTCAAGCAGAGAGGCTTGAAATGTGCTTGTGGAGTTGGGCTCATCATCTTGCACCTCTGCCATTACCATGACAGGAGCTTCTCCTTGGCAGCTGTTGGCCCTTCAGCCTGGGCTCAGAATGAACATACCTGGAGGTGACCTGAGCCAAACCTGTAGTGAACAGTTAAGTCCACCTGCACCCACACTTGAAGCAGAGCCACTCAGTTGAGCTTAATAAAACTCCTACCCTACCTACAGGTACATGAGTGAGAATAAATGAGTGTTACTTTAAACCACTGAGTTTAGGGATGATTTGTTACACAGCAATCCCTAACTGAAACAATGGTACACCCAGTCATTCAGAACCTGTGTTTACCTGGCTTTTGGACTTCTGGTGTCCAGAACTATGAGAGAACACATTGTTTTAAACCACCCAATTTGTGGCAATTTATTACAGCAGCCACAAGCAACTAATCCAAGAATTAATTTCCTTATCCCATGTACAGACCAGAAAGGGCTGCCTTTTGATGGAAAAACAAAAAAAAATGAGGAAAGCTTAGAGGAAAGAGGCTGCCAATTGTTATAAATAAATTCTAGACCAGGAGGGCAGCTGAGCCCTGGGCGGATGGGGGACACTCCTGGAGTGGGGGCAAGACCGGTAGTGTTCTGGACTTCCCCCTCCCAGACATCAGCTTTAGAGCCCTGGGAACATTCTTGCTGTTCTCTCGTATAGGAAGACGAGGAAGGCCATCAGCTTTTACATCCAAAGTTAGGCTTGATTTCTGCTGATGCAAGGAATAAAATCTCTGAACTAATGCACGTCTGTGCTCTGTAGTGTATCTATGGGAGGATGGCTTTAGCTCAGGTTCAAGTGTGGGCCTGTGTTCTGTAAAGTTTAACAAAACCTTGCTGAATGTGTATTCTATTCCAGTTCCCGAGCTGAGCCTTGGGGTCACTGAGATGAATAAGAACTCTTTCCACCTTTAGGAACTCACGGTCTAGCGACTGGAGTGAGAATTCCATGCACTGTGGTCTGTTTTAAGCACATTTGTGCCTATGTGGTATGCATGTAACTACGCTCGTGATTCTGCAGGTGTGTGCCTATGCATGCACACACATGGCTGTTATTGTAGGATACACACCTGCCTGTCTGTGTGTATCTGTGTGCATGCTTGGTGTGCAGATCCGTGTGTGTTTGCTTTGGTCCATACGAGTGTGTCTGTATGCGTGTGCAATTTGCATGTGCATTTTCAAGAGGAATGCTTTATCTGTCTTTAGGAAAAGTTCTGTAGTCTTTGCACAAAGACTAATTGCTTTCTGGTTTTTTTTTTTCCATAGTCAAATTTGGTTTCAACCAGGACATTGCACAGTAACTTTGCCCATCCTCAGTTACTACTTCATGCATAGAATGTCACAGGAAGTAACTGGATGGTCAGTGGACTTTTCGCTGGACAAACCTGCTAGATAACATCTTTCACTACCCCCTTGCTGAGACCCTCCTTCACCTCCTGGTGTGCCATTTTGTCCTACTCTCTTTGCCGTGCCCCAGATAGGCTTGTTTTGGGGGGTAGGGGGTTTGCTACTGATCCCCAGTTGGGAATTGGTGAGTATCCTTCTCTATCCAGAGAAGTTATGTCCTTTGAGGACCCCCACTCTGAGTCTGTAAATTGTATTGGAGGTTGGAGGTGAGTAGTGGCCTTTAAAGCATAAAAGCCCATCCAGCTGAGGCCCCTAAGCTCACTCGTGAGTCTTTATAATTGCAAAGCCACTGAAAAGACTTGCCATTTGACTTTAGGACATAAGGAAGCTGGTTGGGGGTGGGGGGGCAGGTAGGAAGCAATGAAGAGCAGTGCTTTTGCTGGGAAAAGCAACAGACAGAAGTCTGTGCTCAAGTCTCAGCTCTGCTTCCCATTGCTGTGTGACCTTTAACCAGTCACATCCCTCTCTGAGCTTCAGAGGCGCTGGGCGAAGCCAGTTAAATATTAGAAACACCTGACAGTACTAATTAAAAAGAAAACTGCCTGGCTCCCACTCTAGAAGCACTGAAGCAAAACCTCCGTGGATGAGGTCCAAGAATCTGCATTTTTAATATGCTTCCCACGTAATCCTTCCGCCCTCTGGAGTTGAAAAACAAATGGACAAGTTCGCCCCTGAAGTCCCTTTCAGATACTCTGACCATTATTCTGAGAGAGAAAATGTTGGCAGAGAATAGACAGGATTTTTTTTTTTCCAAGGAAAAGAAATGAAAACCTTATATCTTGCAAGAAATAGAAAAAAAAAAATGAACTCTTTGAGGAAGAACCACAAGAGGGGGAGGCAAGAACCTGGGACTGGGCATCTGACACAGAATGTTAAAGCCAGGCTGGCTGGGCTCAGGGACCAAGGATAGTCCGCCAGCCTCCCCATATCGATGCATCTGCCCAGCCCCTAAATCAGGAAGCATTCTGTCCCGTCAAGCCACTGTATATCAGAAGTCTACAGCTTAATCAGGAGCTGTATTGTCCCAATCTGTGCAACCCATTCAACTGTCACTTTCCAATTGTTGCTTTGCAAACTGGTTCACACCGGTGAGTTAGTCCATCCATATCATTTAAAAGACAGTAATAATGATAATGACTTAAAATTTATTGAGCATTTATCTTACACCAGATGTGATGCTCAGCCTCTTACAGGAATTCACCCACTTAATCCTCGCAACAACTCTTTGAGGTAGGTGCTATTATTATCCACATTTCAAAGATAGGAAAACTGACGCCCAGTGAGGTTAAGTAACTTGCCTAGCATACGGCCTCTGCTAGCCCATAAGAGCCTATGTACAAATCAGGAAAAGGCAGTCCTTTCGAATTAGAACAGAAGGCCCTTTTGGACAAATATAGCTCAACGGGTGTATAGCTCGGCAAGTGGTTAGCGTCTTTACATGAGGAAGAAGCAGCCCCTCGATCCAGATGGACCTGACCCCAAGCTGGCTTGCATCATTTGGCAAACACAGGGCAGTCTGGATTTGGACTCTCACTGTGTGCATGTGTACAGTGCGCAACCTGAACAACCGCACCGAGCAGCCCTAGGACCGCTACTAAGCAGCGAGCCTGGGATTTGACTGTAAGCCTTCCGACTCCAGAGCCTATGCTTTTGACCATAGTGAATTTCAATTCTTGGCAATATGTAAAAATAATACACACTGGTCTTTCTTTTCACAGAAGGGAGATTACAGGAGCCTTTCAGTGCACATCAGGTAGGTGTGCATGGAAGGGATGTGGGGGTTAGAGGGGATACTCACTGCTCAGTTGCCAAGTGGCCAACCACTCAGCAATATGCTGTTGGTTGCCAAAGAGTTTTGGCCATTGTAGTTTTAAATTATTCTTTTTCCCAACCAGATATTTTTAAGGCATACTCACCATGGACTATTGGTTTAAAATAGGGTATAAAAGAGATTGTAGGGCTGAACTACACATCGGTGAGAAGTGTGATAATTCTGCAAATGAGGCTCGAGATAGTCTTTGCCCATTTCCATAGACGGCGTCCATTTGATCAGAATTCTTATTTAGCACATCTTGTATTCCAAAATGAATATTAAGTACAGAAACTTTCGTTAAGAACTCTCAAAACTCAACCGCAAAGAAACGAATAATCCAATTAGAAAATGGGCAAAAGGCATGAAGAGGTGTTTCACCAAAGAGGATACACAGATGGCAAATAAGCACATGAAAAGATACTTAACATCATTAGCTGGTGGGAGAATGCAAATTAACCATAATGAGATTTTTCTGCACACCTAGAAGAATGACTAAAATAAAAAATTGTGATAACACTAAATGCTGGTGAGGATGCAGAGAAACTGGGTCACTTAGACATCCCTGGTGGGAATGCAAAATGGTATGGCCACTCTGGCCAACAATTTGGCAGTCTCTTATAAACAAAACAGATACTTTCCATGCAACCCTGCAATGGCCTCTGGGAGATTATTTCAGAGAAACGAAAATTTATGTCTATACAAAAACCTGCACATGAACGTTCATAAAAGCTTTATTTATATTAGCCCCAAACCGAAAACGACCCAAGCGTCCCTCAGTGAATGAATGACTAGACAAACTGTGGTACATCCATATTTGGAATTCTATTCAGCAGGTAAAAAGGAATGAACTATTGATACATACAACACATTAAATGAATCCGAGGCGCATTATATTGTGGGAAAAAGCCCATCTCAAAAGGTTACATACTGTATGATATAACATTCATGGAATAACAGAATTATAGAAGAGGAGAGCAGATTAGGGAGGAACAGTACTATATTTTGATTGTGGTGGTGGTTGAGCAGATCTACACATGATAAAACTATATAGAAACACACACACAAATGAGTACATGTAAAACTGGTGAAATCGGAATAAGCTCCATGGATTGTATCAATATCAGTTTCCTGGTTGTGCTATTGTACTAGAGTTATACAAGGTTACACATAGCAAGCTATGCTATAACTGAGAGAAACTAAGAGTAACTGAGTGAAGCGTACACAGGACGTCCCTATTTCGACTTTCTATTTCCTGTGAATTTATAATTATTTCAAGATATAGAGTTAAAAAATATGAGTAGGAAACGTTTACATACTCTTAGACTATAGGCACTCTACGATACAATATATAAATTGTGAAAATAGGAATAAGAAATAAGACATCAAGAAGTAAAAACAAGAAAAGATACTTTAATCATAATTGTATCCGATTCAGTTATTTATATACTAAGAACAAATATGATCCACACTCAAATGTGGGAAGGGCAGTCTAAATGCTCTACCCACGCCTCATTGTTTAGAAATACGAGCCGTGACAGAGAAGTCCCCACACGTATGCACAAGGAAGCATGTGCAAAGATGCTAAAAACGAAACGATTTATAATAGTGAAAAACTGGGGATAATCGAAGTGTCCCTTATGGGGCTCCACTTTATGGAACGTTAGGCAGCAGTTAATAAGAATGGAGGAGATATTTACATACGAGCATGGAGAGATCCAAGATCTCCTTGAGTGAGAGAGACGCATGATATTTTTAAGTAATTTGCAAAATAATAAAATGTTTTTATATAAGAAAAAGAAAACACGCAAGTATATATATGTTTGTAAAAATGAAGAGAAAAATGATCTGGAAAGACGTACTCCAAACCTATAGTAGCCATTCAAAGATTAGGTCAAACATTTGCCGAACACCAAGCCGTGCCCTTTACAAACATCATCTCTTTTCATCCTCACAACCACCCAGGAAGCAATCACTACCGTTGTAGAACTCCATTTTCCAACATGGCGGCATGGAAGTAGGAAGGAACTTGCCCAAGGTCATGCATGGGGGCTGAGACTTTATCATTGTCTGCTGGATTCCCAAGCCAGGGCGTGTATCTCTCCATCATGCTGACCTCAAACCCTCCTGTCGTGTCCACTGAGAATAGATAGCCCAGGGTGTGAGAGGACAGGGGTCGTTGCTGGAGACCACAGCCACCGGGAAAGCAGAGCTGAGTGGCGGAAGGCATGGCCCGACAGAGGGGCCGAGCTGGAGTTCAGGTCGCCACACGTCTGAGGCCTCGCTTTCCACTTAGGCCAAAGGTCTAATCCATCGGGTCCCTGTTGGCTCAATGACAGCTGGTGAAAGCACAGAGTTGACACCGTCACACATGCCTGCTGGGGCTGGGACGTTGATGCTCATCCCCGTCCGGATGGCGGGAGAGGCGGGCCCCTGTGCCTTCCCCCTAGGAAGCCTGGCTGTCCCGTGGGAGGGAAGCGCCTCCTGCAAGGGGTGAGGGCGGAGAAAATGGGGTTGATATTATCCTGATGGCAAATGAGAGCATTGGAAAATGTCAGTCACATATTAGAGACTCCATTATTACAAGATCCCTCTTGGGCCCTGTCCCCCTCTCCCGAAGAATTGGTGAACTGGTATATTCGGCCAACAGACGGGACACGAAAAAGAACATCTTTGTGATACCAGCTGCCAGAGGGTACAGAGATTTCAAGTCTTCAGCAGCACGAAGCACTCCGAAGTTGCAAATAGCTACGGGATCCTTCTCATATTTTTGACAGAGGACATTTGGGGCTTCCTGTCCATGCACCATAATACACATTTTCTACGGGCATCTAAATTATGCATTCATTTGCTTCTATTAATATTTCAGGCTTCGTAAGCATAAATAAAACATACATTAATTAGAAGTTCGAAAGCAGATCATCCTTTCCCGATCTTCTCCTGCCACCAGCCTTATTTCTGAAGCTGAGCGTTAGGGGGTATGGTCCACGGCCATAAATCATGCAGCATCATCCTCGCAGGGCAGGAGTGTGTGCCCTCCTGCCGAGCGGGAACAATTGGTTCAAAGAACCTTGATGTGCAGTCACGGAACACCAACAGCGACCAAATTCTATTGTTTTTCCTTTTTAGAAGAAATTAAAATGATTCATGCTGGTGCTGCTCAGTTGAACACATGAACACTTGGATTCCTTCTCCCCAACCCCACACCCCCCTACAGCGGGGACAGATTTCCTGGCCAGAACTTGCTACTGAAGAATTTAACATTGGTTAAAAGTGAACATCTCCTCCAAGAGGGGGACATTAATACAGTTAATGTTCAGTGAGTCCTGGCATCTCCCGCTGCGTGGCTGCCAAACAAATTACATTAGGCGGGTACTTTTGCTCTTGATGGGATTAACAGGTGGCCTGGGTACATTAGACATCTTTATTCACTTGGATCAAGTGCAAGCAGGTGGACGTTCTTCATATCTCCAAAGCATAAATGGACCAGAACCTCCAATAGGTCCTTGGACAGTACATGCGCAAGTCACCAGTGCGGTACCACTTAGGTGCTGTTCTCACTTGTACTGACAAGCTGAGCATCTCGGCGCCTGTAATAGTTTTCGCCCGATGACCAGACTTGGCAGAGGACAGCAAGGAGGCTGATTATTGCACTGCTCACAGAGCACCCCAGTGCAAGGGTCACAACCTCAAATATCCACAGGCACACAATGGGAACAGGCAGAGAGGGCTGAATGACGAATCTGAGACCAAGAAATCTGACCGACGTAGAGCAGCCAAGACACACAGATGGTAAATGATGGGAGCTGGACTTTGAACACCAGTCTGTCTGGCTCCAAAGATCTCAAAAGCTTTCGTGCATGACTCAGATCATGGGACAAGCTTCATAAATCAACAAATGGCCAGGGGTTTCTGTTGTCAATCATTTCATGCTTCCAACTATCAATGGACAGATGAATGATTGTCCTCTCCATTCTAAAAGAAAAAGATAAGTTTTCTGTGATGGTAGAATTCATCCCACGCTCTATTTCTATTTTTCTTGCTCCTTTAAAGCATTTTGCTCTGAGAATTCAAAGGCAAACCACCTGTGTGTTCTCTCCTTAATGGCGCTCTGTCTTTTGACTACTTAGCTTCCCTTATCCCCTGTTTATAGACCTCAGCTCAAGCCATCCCTGTCCTGAGCAGATGCTGGATCAAGCCTGCAAGGTACCTTGCAAATTTAAGTTACTGATCTATCCACAGAAGCACGTTTTGCAACGACCATTGAAGGCAGTGTTTTAACAACCACTCTGCCCCCAGCTCTTTGGTTGCATGTGACCTGTGTATAAATCCTTTATGGGTCCTTGAATCCCGCAAGTTCACTTGCCATGTGATACTCACTTTTGACTCCTGCCATTGCTCAATGACCTGAGCTAATTGGCAAGGATCTCATTAAAATCCTTTATAAAATGGATATATTTATAAATTGCTGGTACCTGTGAAAATTGGGGAAATGTTGGAATATAGATCAAGAATTCTTAAGATTGTACCATGCTTTTTACTCGGTAATTTGACTTCTGGGAATCTATCCGAATGGAACCTTTCTTATTCCTTATACCACTTATTGAGTACCTTCTCTGCATGCTAATAAGTAGTTTACAGAAACATCTCGTTTATGTCCTTGACCCTGCCATGGGGTAGATATAAATATTATACCCATTTAAAGACAAGGAGACTGTGGTTCAGAGAGGTTGAGTCACTTGCCCAAGTCCTTCAGCTGCTGGGCAAGAAAGGATCCAGGCTTCAGCCCAAAATACTTTTCGTTTAGACAAATTGCCCACGCAATTGGCCACACTCCACAGCAATGCTATTTTAGAAGCTCCATTTAATAAGTTAAAATGAATTTTATGGGCAGCTGAGTAATTATCTGAGTTGAACCCAATTAAAAATTGAGTCTATTCTGTCTGAGTTTGAGTGATTCTTTAATTAATGCTGGACAAATGCACTTTTTCTTTTAACCAAAATTCAGAGGTCCAGATGGCCAGGCTGACTTCTACAAAGACATCCACAAAGAGTGTTGCATGGTGGGCCCACACATGCCCACTTGTCCATGTGACTACGAGGCATGTATGCTCACCATTCAGGGAGAAGACTCTTGACTCCCGCAAGCAGACATTCGATTGCATTCTCAGCAGCCAAATGGTTTCATTGGAATATAATTCCTTTTCAGAAGCTCGGTGAAGCTCAGAGCACTTGAGCTTGTAAATGGACTCTGCCACTAACAGCCGTGATCTTGGGCAAGTCACTTCACCTTCTCAGCATCATTTCTTTCGTCTGTAAGTGACGGAATGAGTAGTTGGGGACTTCGGTTGCGGGCAACAGAAGCTAAGCTCACCACCGGAGGACCAGAGAGTCAGGTCTAGAGCTGTGCAGGTGACATCAGCTCCCAAAATCTCCCAGCAGAACTGGTTGCCATCATACCCAATCTCACTCCAGAGCCTGCATGGTCCACCGCAACAGCTCTGGATATTGGGTGTGCTGTTAGCTCAGTGGCAATTTGTGCCCGGGAAATTGGAAGAAGCTGACACCATGGCCATCATCCATTTCCAAAATGAATTTCACTTACGCCCCGTTCCTTGGTGCCTGTAGCTCCAATGTCATTCTGGAGCCAGCTTGACAGAGCCTGGCAGTCACTGAGACCTACGAAAGTGGGTATTTGATATTTTTATCTTATCAGTGGGTTCTGCCTCAAAGGGTGGGGAACATGCTCCAGGTGAAAAATGGAGCTTTGGTCGCTGGGTAGCTAAAAAGAACGACAAACACTCACCATGAATAGGAATAATCATAGACCTCTGCTTGATTTCTTTCATTTATCCATTTGCTCTTTCATTCCACAAGTATTTATTGAGCATCTGTCATGTGACAGGCACTGGCTAAGTCTAGTCTACAGCTGTGAAATAAGGATTTATTGTGCAGATTTACACAGTTGCTTATAATAATCATTGACACAGACTTGCATTTTTTGAGCTCACACTTTGTGCCAGGCACAGTGCTGGCTGGGCATTTGATGTGCATTTGTCTCGCCTTACAAGTTGATGACACGTGACCTCCAAAAGATCATGGCTCAGTGCTCTCGTGCAATGACACCTCCTAGCAGGTGGCCAATAAAAGTGACTTCTGTCTCTCCTCAGCTCAGCAGATTCAAACTTGATCGTGGGAGGTTAGATTTCCTTGCTTTTCTTTTAGATGTCAATAAGCTTGAAACATCAAAACATAGAAACCTGGTGATTTTGTCTAAATGCATGATGTCAGCTGCTCAGTTCAATCACAGGGTGACAGCTGCCAACCAGGTGACAAATGGAACGAAGGGCACCAGGGGCATTGACGCACAGCTTGAAAAGGCTTGCCGCTTGCCGACTCGGTTCATCTGTCGCCAGACCCCTCCCTGTGCTGAGTTAAACTGATGTAATTAAAGGCATGTTTCTATTTGGGAAACGAGAGACGGACCTGGCTTTCGGGGCTGCCACATCCATCATCCCAGCCTGTTGCTGTCTTGAGACCTGGGCTCCGAGCATGGTTCTCCCTAAATCTTTAAGCCCCCTGAGACTCAGTCAACTCGTTTATATAATTGTCACAGAAACGGTACTCAATTCCGTGGTTGATGAGAGGTCGAAATGAGAGGATGCTAGCAAAGCGCCTGGCTTAGGAGGTTGTTGGTAACGAGTAGTTGCTATTGTTGTGTTTGTTGTTGTTGTTATTGTTCTTATTGTTATTATTACTGTTTCCCCAGCTTTGCCACTTATTGCATGATTTTAGTCAAGTCACTATTCCCTTCTGTGCCTCAGTTTCCTCATCGTTAAACTGGAACACCTCTTCCAGCCCATCTCAAAGGAACACTGTAAGGGTAAGTGGGGAAGGCAGATACGTTAACATTTAAAAAATCCCTCGTGAGGATGGAGCTTCTCCCTTGCAGGCTGCTCAGTGCCTGGCTCTCTGCTCTTCCAAAATCTGGTCCCCGGCCACCATAAAGTCTCATCACTCACCACTGGCCCCTGCTCAGCCATCTCCCCATGACCGTTTGGCCTTTCCTGAGCATGCTGGGCTTTTCCCCATCTTTGCATCTGCTCCTCCTTTCATCAGAAGATGAATCCTTTTGTGGGTTCCCATGGCATTGCCCCCCGGTGCCCTCCCTCTGCACAGCACCTCTCTTTCTGTGTGCACATTTCCTGTGCGTTTCTCTCTCTCCAGTTGGAGGCTGTCAGCCACTTGGGGGTCCTTGCCTGTTCACCCCAGCAAGGAACCAGACAGACATGAGTCAGCGCAGTAAAGTGTTCGCTCTCCCAGACTCTGGGTTCAGACCTCCTCTGAGCCTTTATTAGCTGTGTGACCTCAGGCAGGTTGTGGAAGCAACCTGGGCCTCACAGCAGGGGTGTCTGATGGGCCTGCCTTCAGTGCTCCTCACACTTTAATAAGCATTTGAAACACCCAGGCATCTGGTATGAAATGTAGATCCTGGTTCTGGAGGTCTGGGGTGGGGCCTGAGAGTCTGCATTTCTAACAAGCTCTTGGCTGCCGTTGATGCTGCAGGTCCGTGGACCACACACTGAGTAGCATGCGGTGAGGTGTGGTGGATTCAAGCCCTGGGCCACCAGGGAGGGAGCAAGTTGACAAATTATTTGGCTGATGTAAGAGTCGAAGGACATCATGCATTTAATATTCTGAATCTCCAAATCTTGGCGAATCAAAGCGCTCCTCATATTCGCTGTCATCGACTGAGCCCTTCCGATGAGAATAAATAGGAAATACTCACTGAGCGCTTTCTATGTGTCAGTCAACATGCTGAGTACTTTGACACAGAGCATCTCATTTAATTATCACAACCGCCCTGTGAAGTGGGAATAACTATTGTCCCTATTGTGTAAATGGAACAACTTAAACGTGTTGAATTATTATTTGTCTTTTCGTCACCATGCTGAAGATTGTCCCCCTGCTTGCCTTTCTCACCCTCTTCTCTTTTAATAAAATCACCAAGGATCTGAGATCAAATCTGTCCCCAGCCCCTGTTACTACCACCTGGGAGCAGATGTAATGACACCACAGTCTTCACCTTCCTTTTTATTCATTTCTGCACCATTATTTATTGAGCATCTACTATGTGCAAAGCACAGTGGATACAATGGGGGAAAAAGTATTTTCCCTACTCTCGTGGAGCTTACAGTCTAGTGAGAGACACAGACTTTAATTAAGTAACTCCACAGATAAATATAATTCCGATCTGTTGAAAAGAGCTAAGGAAAAAAAAAAAAGAATTGGGAGCTATGAAAATGGAGAATTCGATCAAGAGACTCTGCAGAGTCTTCTGTGTGGATGTGACTCTTAAATGACATGTGAAAGGTAAGTAGGAGTTATCTAGTTAAAGGGGCGAGCGGTGATGATCATTCCAGCCAAAGATAGCAGCTTGTGCAAAGGCCCTGTGGCCAGGGGAGCCTGGAACACTCTGGGAACCACAGAAGGCAAAAGTGGCAGAGGAGAGGGGAGTGTGACATGGGCGAGTCAAATCTCAAGGATTCTGGGCCTTTATCTTAAGAGCAGTGGGCAGACACGGCAGGGTTTTAAGCAAAGGAGGAGTTGAAAAGCTCAGGCACGAATTATGAGATCTTGCAAAGAGATCGATCAGACAGATTTGGCAGGTGTAGCTTGAGCAGAAGTAGAAAGAGGAACGTGGAAGCTGTCGCTGTAGTCCAGACGGAAATCATGGTGACCAAGCTGGGGTGACCGAGGTAGCAGCAACGGGGTCAAGGGACTTCTGCAGAATGTATGTGGGAAATAAAGGAATAAATGACAGGGCTTGGAGATGGCACCATGGCAAGGAACGCAGTAACAAAGTGTATTAGGGTACTTCCTGAGCAACCTCCGATATTATGGCTTCTGTGGCCCGAGTTGTCATCTCATTCCACACTTCCATCTACACGGGGCCCAGAGAGGACTTGTCCAAGGCCACATGCCAGGTGGAGGCAGGGTGCGTGTGGGACCAGTGCTGAGGTGCTGGTAAATGGTGAGAAGATGAATCAGCTGAAATTGATTCTTCATTTAATGATTCTGCCAGACTTGTCAGATTCTTTATTCTCGGGTTATTCATCTGCCCTTGAAGTAGAACTGCTCAGATCCTTCTTGCACCCTCGATGATGATTTTCTGCAAGAACTGCCGGCAGAAGCGTCATGTGACGGAGATTTTCCATCGGGAAGACCTGGGAGCAAATCCCAGCGCTGCTTCTAAATACCTACCGTGGAGAAGCACTTGTCTATACGAAATAAGGGACGTGCACAGGAATCTTCCTGCAAAAGTGCTTTTTTGGGGGGCAATAAAAAAAAATTAAACCACCTGAAAGTTCACACATAAATAGGGGAGAAAGGTAAACAGAAAATGGTATATTTATGTGATAGAATAAAGCCCAGCCATCAAAAGCAATGAATTTACATCTGCCGGAGAGGGAGGTCTCTAAGATGTATTTTGGGTAAAACCGTGGGTTGCCTAAGAATACATTCAGTATGATACCATTTATGTAAAAAATAAAAAAAAAACACAGAAAATACTGTATTATCTATCTTACGGACACATTTACGTGCATGTAAAATAATAAAAAGAGGCTTGGAAGGGTAGATCTGATGCTTTTAACACTATTTGGAGGTGGGAAAAGGGGCATTTTCGCTCCACCATTCAGATATTCTAAAAGGAGAATGGATTCATTTATTATAAGAAAGAAACCTCTGGCTATGCGAGCCTCGGTCTTGTCACCTTATAATTCTACAAACGGCTACTGCTTCCTGTGCTGTCCGGGCAAGCTGGAGGGGTGAGGGGGTGGGAGCCTTTAGAGGAACTGTGGTGTCCTGGGCAGAAAACAAGTCACTGACCAGAGAGCACAGACCGAGCAGGACGCCACCCCCGGAGACTGCACTGGACTGAGATTTGAAAGGTAAGGAAGTGTCTGGTGGGGCAGGGACAGGCGATAGAAAAAACAGTGCGTGCTCTGTGTCAGGCTGATTAACTACCATATCATCTATAATGGAAACAGAACAAAACAAAACAAAACAAAACAAAACAAAAAACA
>NW_024349798.1:9962350-9997593 GCF_902729225.1 Pteropus medius
TTGATACGATGCGAATTAGGATATCTAGCACACTAGGCTGCTTTGAGGAAAGCATCCAGCACATAGTAGGTGTTTAATAGACGCTACCTCCCATCTCACCAGGTGCTTTATGTGGCTCACTCTATTGGGCTGAATAAAGTTCTGCAAATATCAGATCGTAGTCTCTGGGACCTGTAAAATGGGACCTAATTTGGGAAAAAGGTCTTTGCAGTTGTGATTAAGCTAAGGATCTTGTGATAGGGAGATTATCCTGAATTATCCAGTGGGCCCTAAATGCAATCGCAAGTGTCCTTGTAAGAGACAGGCAAAGGGAGAGAATGTAGCCACACGGGGGAGGAGGAGGCAGAGTGACCAAGGAGAGATTTGAGATTGGAGTGATGCAGCCACAAGCAAAGGGACGCCAGTAACCACCAGAGCTGGAAGAGGCAGGAAGCCCCTTCCCCTAGAGCCTCTGGAGGGAGCGTGGCCCTGCCAACACCTTGATATCAGCCCAGTGACAGTGATTTTGGACTGCTGGCCTCCAGAACTGTCAGAGAGTACATTTCTGTTGTTATAAGCCACCAAGTTTGTAATCATTTGTTACAATAGCTGCAGGAGATGGATGCACCCACCCCTATTGCCTGCAGCTTTCTTCACCCTTCCCGTATTGCAGCAAAGGTCTCTAATAAGTGCATCTGCAGTTAAGAATGTGAATTCTTGGTCTCCTAGGAGTGTACGCACTAGAAGAGAGAATGATGCTCAGCCCAAGGAGGAAAGCCCTTCTAATTCAGCATTTCCTCCGTTAGAGGGGCGCTGAGTTGTTGTTGCATTATCTGGAGGAAATTGGAAGCTTCCTGAGATGATACCCAGGCAGACCCATCAGCTGAGGCTGTATGGAGGACTGAGCTGGGACGGAGGGGCAGAGGAATTCCCAAGAGGAAGCCAAAGTTGTTTATGGAATTCAGCTTCATGGAATAAAAAATGTGAGAAGTAAGAGATGGATGGAGTAGAGCAGGTCATGGCAGATAAATCATCATTAACGACTTGGAATACTCCGTTACAGGTGTGGGATACTGTTCTAAGAAATTACGTCTGTTAGATCGTCTCATTCTAAGGTACGAGCCTTTTACAAACTGAGAATCATAAGCTCAGTGACTCTGCCCAAGGTCACAGAGCCAGAAGGGGCAGAGCCAAGGTTTATAGCCAGGTCTTTGGGATTTCGACTAGCTTTCTCCAAGCTGGCTGGGGACTGGGGAAGGTATTCCAAGTGTGCTTACCTGGCGGTCGCATTTCTCACGTCTTCTCGCTTCACATCTTGCAGATGTGCTTGCTACGCCGGAGCCTGATTCTAGAGCCAATAGTTTTTGGTGGGTTTTTTATGTGGACTCATGCCAACACAGAGGTCCAGATTTTTCTGGAAGGCCATTTGGGCTGATTTGTTAGACCGGAGCTGAGGACGAGTGTGAGTGTATGGGGGGGTGCACACACACATGTGCACACAATTTTTGTCTTATCTGCTCCCTTGTCTAGGTCTGCACTAAATTACTGTCTTTTGGGGAAAAAACAAAATTGGTGCTCGGTGTCAAGCTGGTTCATTCCTGTTGCAGCTGGATTGAAAAACAAACCACACTTCTGCCCCAACCTTGGTATAGTCCACATTAGCTGTGATTTTTTTTTCTTAACCTAGCTCCAGAATCTTAACAGCTTATGTAATCTTTCAAGAACTCTCTAGGACTTTCTTACGTGACTCTCGCTGAGAAAATGGGGGAAAATTACATTTCTCTGGCTTGTCGCAAATTCAGGGGGAGGGTTGTCCATAGTTCCTCAAATTATGGGCCATTCGAAAGGGAATCTGATGTTATCGTAATTTACTAAATCTTGAATCTAATTCTGGTGGCTTCTAATGTATTTCATGGAGATTATCGCAGGTAACACAGCATTTATTTTGTGTCAATGGCTGGTCACTATTCCATGTATTTTACATATATCAACTCATTTTAAACTATATAACAACTCTACGAGGTAGGTGCTAATATTAACCCCATAATAAATGCAACTGAGGTTCAGAGAGGTTAAGAAACTTTCTTGAGGCCACGCAGCTATTAATTCTCGGGTTCAGGTATTCTAGCTCAAGAGTCCATGCTCTTGACCACTTTGATAGGGTTCTATTCTTCCTCCAAGGTTGTTTCATTAAATCGTAAAGCAGTTAATATCAGCTGAGTCTTTATTATGTGCCAAATATCTCGTGGGGGCACTTTAGATGCCTTTTTGAGTGGTTCCCAATCCTGGCTGATTATCACAATTACCTGAGAACTTAAAAAAAAAAAAAAGAGAGAAAGATTCTCTGGGCTCCATCTCTAACCTCCTCAGTCAGCTAGCTATTAGGAGTAGAAGTAAGAACAGAAATCTGCATTTTGAGTTCTAGTTTAGCCTATCTGCTCAGTAGTCCCCAACTGGTTTAACTCAAAGGGCCAACCCCACCCCGAAGGCAAAACTGCACGCTCTTGCCTTCTCTCTGCCTCAGGGCCTTTGCACTGGATGATCTTCCTGGACAATGTGGGCCATTCCCATGACCGGCTCCTGCTCTTCCATATTTCAGCTTAAATGTTGCATCTTCGGAGAGGCCTCCCCAGCCACCCTGCCTGCATGTCTTCTTCCTGTTTCTTTCTCCTCTCTTCCGGGGGCAGACAAATTTTCTGCAAAAAGCCAGACACTAAATATTTTAGGCTTTGTAGGTCACCTGAGATCCCTGTTGCGTATTATTATTTTTGCTTAGCACCCTGTGCAAATGTAAAAAAAAAATCATTCTTAGCTTGTGGTTTGCTGAGCCTCGATTGGCTATTTCAGCATCCAGTTCATAGTCTATCCAGCACTGCCCTTCTCAGATTAATTCCCCCAGGGTTCATTATATATTTACTGCCTGTCTTCCCCACTAGACTGTGGGCTCCATGAGGGCAGACTTTCTCTCTGGTCACCATTGCGCATCCAGGCCTCAGTCCAGTGTCTGCCCACAGAGGATACTTAACAGATACTGATTAAATAAAAGAATGAATATGAGAATTTTAAACCTGCTGTCTTGCCCCCAAATACTGGCAGGATGCTTCAGGCCAGGATGGCTTGGAGTGACCAGAATCTCTGTGTTTCTCTTACACCCTTTTCTTCCACTCTAAGGGACTTAGAATACTTCTGTTACACGAACAGGCTCCAAGGCCCCAGGCCCACAGAGAGCTGCCCACTTCCATAAATACAGGTAGAAGAAGGAAAGGTAAGCATAGATACCTGCCCCACCTGACATATCAATTTAGGTCTTTTAGATGCCAGCGCAAATGCCCAGATAACTTTCAACTTTCCCTTATTTGAAAACCAACTCATTGAATTCTCAGCTGGTCTGCCTAGAGTGGCCATCACTAGATGTTGAACACCAGCTCTGCCACAAATATGGCAGAGCTTAACAGTCTAGCCTGGTAACTACCTGATTTTATTAGTGATGATAATGGTGATGATGATGGTGATGATGATGGATGGTGATGGTGATGGTGATGACGATGACAGTGACGGTGATGGAGACGGTGATGATGCAGACAGTGATGGTGATGGTGATGATGATGACGACAGTAATGATGATGACTTTTTTCTCTTTGGAAGTGAAAATTATTTTTTTTTATTACACAGCTAATTTGTTGGAATTTTTAAAACTTCAAATACAGGAAGAAAGAAAAAGATAAGAAAAACTCACCCAAATCTCATCAGTCCTAATTAGCTCATTAACCACTTTCAATATTTTAAAGAGTATATTTCCAGATGTCCTTCTAGTGTTTAAAGAAACATACAGCTCTGTAATTTACATGAGTGAGACTATGTGACATGTGATGTTCTGTAATTTGCTTTTTCGCTCAGACGATGGTGATTTTAATGGACAAGTAAAGCGGAACTAGAACAGGAGAAAGATGTTCTCTGTGAAAGTGACAAATACTCTGAGCTCCGAGTTCTCAACCTCAGTGTAAGTGCTAACCCCAGGGGTCCACGAGAGTAGAAAAATGAATCCGTGCTAACTCCCTGGACCTTACTGACTGGATTCTTTGATCGGGATTCACCCAACCAAATATCTGTGCCTCATACAGCCATGCTCCCAGCCGCCCTCTCTCCATGGCCATTTCAGCCCAAATGTTATTTCCATACTGTGTGAGTGTTGATCACTTTCTTATCAGAGAAAACGGCTTCCAGAATTACTCTGGGCCATCAAAGACTGGAGTCAGAGATAAAGCGGTGGCGGTAGTTGCTGTCCATTTGACTCAGATGCAGCCTCCACATATTGCATCTTTTTAATGAACAAGAAAAGGTCCAAAATGACATTAGGGAGGAATACTCGGTTAGGCCAGTTCCTGGACTTTTCTATCCAATGGAATTCCTCTCTGGACGCTCATTTACCTCATTGGCGAAGAAAAGCTTTAAAAGTAGTCTTGATGGCACTTCGGGTAACAGGCCCTTTTGTCACCTCAGGCACGTCACGTGGCATAACAATCTAAATCGTTAATATCGATTGCCGCGTATCAGGGGCACATCTTACATTTCACACCCGGGACACCCCTGTGTGATAGTGCTGTCATTGCACACGCTGGATAGGTGTGAATGCTGAGGCTAACAGCAGGCAGGTGACTTGCCCAGGTCATTCGGCAAGTGCCAGAGCCAGGAGTTGGATCCAGAGCTGACTTTGTAACTGCTATGCCGGAGCATAGTAGATACACTCTCAATACACATTCCTTTCCCCTACCCTTAAAATAGGGGACTTATAATAAGGAGAAATCTCATGTCCTCATCATCTGATTTATTTTCTTAAGAAGCACCTGACTGAGGTATGATTGACATACAGAAACTGTCTACGTGTAATGTATTCAACTCGATGAGTTTGGAGATAAGTATACGCTCATGAAACCGAGCGTACACAGGCCATAAACATACTCATCACCTCCAAAAGTTTCCTTTCACTCTATTGATTTATTATTATTATTATCATCATCATCATTATTATGCGGTAAGAAACCCTCACATAAAATCTACCTTCTTAGCAAATTTTTAACTATAGAATACAGTATCGCTAGCTATAGTCATGATGCTGTACAGTCTATCCCTTGGACGTATTCATCTCATACCTGAAACTTTGTACCTATAACAAATACTTCCCGTTTCTTCCTCTCCCAGATCCTGGGAGCTGCCATTCTATACCCTGCTTCTATGAGTTTAACTACTTTAGATAGCTCCTATAAGTTGAACTGTGCAATTTTTGTCTTTCTGTGTCTGGCTTGTTTCACTCAGCATAATGCCCTCCAGGCTCATTCATGTTGTTGCCAATGGCAGGGTTTTCCTTTTTAAGGGTGAATAATATTCCATTTATGTATAGACCACATTTTCTTTATCCACTCATCCAGCCAGTGGATACTTGGGTTGCTTCCATATCTTGGCTGTTGTGATTAATGCTGCAATGGATATGTGAGAGCAGATGTTTCTTTAAAATCCTGATTTCATTTCTTTTGGGTAAATACCCAGAAGTGAAATTGCTGGATTATATAGTAGTTTTATTTTTAAATGTTTGAGGAACCTCCATACTGTTTTGGATAGTGGCTGCACAAAGATTCCCTTTTCCCCATATCCTCACCAACACTTTTATTTTTTTTTTGTAATAACCGTCTTAACAGGTGTGAGATGGTATCTCATGGTTTTGATTTGCATTTCCCTGATATTACTGTTATTCAGCACCTTTTCATATGTCTGTTGGCCATTTGTATATTTTCTTTGGAGAACTATCTATCAGCTCCTTTGCTTATAGGAATTCCTTATACATTTGGATATGAACCCTTTGTCGGATATATGGTTTACAAATATGTCCCCCTGTTCTTTAGCTTGCCTTTTTATTCATCTCATTTATTCTATCTTGAGCATTCATTTATTCATGCATTTATTCATTCAACAACTATTTGTCCTGGCATTGTCCTGGGCAGTGTGGACAGAGCAGTGAACCGAGCGAAGCCTCTTCCTTCCCTTCTCTCGTGGAGCTTACTTTGCAGTGTGGGATGGTAGACAATTAAAAAAAAAACAAACAGAAGTAAATACATTCTATGTTGGGGTTATGGGGAAAAGTAAGGCAGAGTATGGATGATAGGGGGCGTATATCATATAAGATGATCAGGGAAGGACTTTCTGATAAGGCGACAGTTAAATAGAGACACGGAAGAGAGGCTTGCAGAATTCTGGAGGAAGAGCATTGCTGAGAAGGGCATGTGCAAAGGCCCTGAGGCATGAGCGTGCTCGGCGGCCAATGGGGCTGTAGCAGAGAGAGCGAGGAGAAGCTTAGGGGGAAAACGAGCTCAGAGAGGAAATGGGAGGTGGTCAGATCACAGAGGGCCCTGTGGGCCATTGGAGAGGACTTGGCTTTGTCCCAAGTAAGCTGGCATTTGAGCGGGTGAGTGATACGACCCGTTTTCATTTTGACAGGACCATTCTGGCCATTGTGTGTGTGTTGGGGCAAGGATGGGAGCAGATGGACCTGATAGGAGGCTGCTGTGATAAACCCGGTGAGAGGCAAAGGGGTCATGAGACAGACAGTGAGCCCCAGAGGCGGCAAGAAGTGGTCAGATTCTCTTTATACTGGAAAAAAAGAATCAATGGGGTTTTTTGATAAATTGGATGTGGAGAGAGCAAGAAAGAAGAGACGTAAGAATGATACATTCCTTCATTGTCATGCTACTCTCAAGTATCGATGTACAAATGGTAAAAGAGCAGCTTGATGTTGCCAATCATGTTACCGATGGGATGTAGTCTCCTCCTGGGCAGCATAAGACTGCACTGGCTCAAATCCATTCTTAGCAGCTTTGTTCTCCTGTAACTTTGTCTCTCTGAGCCATTTCTTTATCTGCAGAATCGGAGCGATAAAGTCAACAGGGCTTCCATCAGAGCATCTTGCTTGGGTTAAATGAATATGGTGGGGAACGACTTAGATGTTAGTCCTTAATCCTCTTTGGAGTCATACAGGCCTGTGATTTGATCACAGGATGCAGTTTTTCCGCTGAGGTCCCTGCAGCCCCGGTGAAAGTGTTTATCTCGCACTGCGGCTGAGATCAGAAATCAAAGACTCAGAGATTGACGAAAAGGCAGCCACAGCTGTCGCTGCTCCACCACTTGGCCAGGCATTCAGCCCCTTGCGTCTCAGTTTGCTCATCTGGGTAATGGGGAGAATAGTCACGTCTTTGCAGGTCGGCTGAGAGGATTAAATCAGGTGACACGTGTCCTGAGCACTGCCTGTCAATCACGCCTGCTTCTCTCCTTCTTCTAAGCTATTGCTCTCAGTTGCCAAGCACCTGCGTTAGGATTTGCCTTCACACTTCGTGTCTGCTCCAGATTATAGAAAATTATGCTCCTGTCTCTCAGACGGAGCTGCAGCTCGTTCTGGGGCTGGGGATTTAACGTCTTTGCAAATTGCTTGAATCTGACATTTACTGTCCTCTGCTTGGCCTGGGCTGGCTCCTGTGCAGAGACAGCTGTAGGCTTTGTTCTGAGCAGAGGCCATGCACACTGCAGTCTGTTTGTGAAGCATACGTGAGAAGAAGGACTGGGCTTTAAAACATTTTTTTACGTAGAGTCGGCAGTGAATCCCATCATTTTCTCATCTGGGATGTGGGACCTGATCTCTCTCAAGTCCATGGCTGCTCCTATGGATCCTTTCTCTGTACAGCTGCTGGATCCAGGGGTTTGCGAAAGACGCCCAGTCTCATCATGTTACTGCTCAGAAACTATCGGTGGCTTCTGCTGATCTCAGGATAAAGACACAATCCTTCCCAGGGCTCACAGGGTTGTCTTGAAACATCCTCCTCCTCCCTCTCCACAGATACACACTGGACTGCCCTTTGCAAGCGAATTTTGCATCCTTCCTTCTACCACAGGGCCTTTGCACATGCAACTGTCGCTATTGGTGGAGGTGCATTGGGGCATTTAGAGTTAGAGAGAGGTACAGGCAATAAGGGAGAGATAGGACATTCGGAGGCCCAATGCCCTGAAGATAATCATAATGCCACCAAATGCAATTTAAAATAAAATAACGGTAGATAATGACATATAATTTTATTTTTCAAAATTAAATACATTTTACGTTATGCCAAAATAAATTAGTCCTCTTGTTTGCTTGCTCTTTCTCCTTTAAGATTTTCTTATTCTCTTTTAATCTCCATCTCTCTGGGTCCCTGCTTTTCTGATATTCTAAACCTGTGCTTAATTTACAAATTGGGAATTCCAGCAACTGGAGTTAAGCATGGGCTTTTTAGACAAAGGAAGAAATAATTAAAAGAGAGCAGAGTACGGTGTATTCAAAGAAGACAGGAGGTCTCTGGAACATCACCACCATCACCATCATCACCACCTCATCATCACCACCATCACATCATCATCACCACCATCATCACCACCACCATTTCATCATCACCACCATCACCATCATCACCATCATCATCACCGCCCATCATCACCACCCATCATCATCATCATCACCACCATCACCATCATCATCATCACCACCATCACCATCATCACCATCACCATCACCATCATCACCTCACCATCATCTACTTCCATCATCACCACCACCATCATCACTACCCACCATCACCATCCATCACCCATCATCACCACCATACCACCATCACCATCATCATCACTACCATCACCATCATCATCATCACCACCACCATCACTCATCATCACTAACGCATCATCACCACCATCATCACCACCATCATTATCATCATCACCACCATCATCACCACCATCATCATCATCATCACCACCATCACTACCACCATCATCATCATCACCACCATCATCACCATCACCATCATCACCATCATCATCATCACCACCATCATCATCATCATCACCACCATCATCACCATCATCACCATCATCATCACCACCATCATCATCACCATTATCATTTTTTTAAATAACAACGATGATAATGGTAAAATCACCCATGTATTGGCTATATACAATAAAGCAGGTGCTTCATTGACTCCTTCCCAGAATGCTTTAAGGAAATACTATTATCCCATATTAGTAATCATCCTAATTTTATAAGAAAGAAAAGCTAAGGCTCAGAGAGGTTGTGTTGCTGCCAAGGTCACAAAGCAGCTAGAGATAGAATTCACATTCAGATCACATGATCCCCAAGCCTAGATGCAACCCGAAGCTTGATTCGACATGAACTTTTGGGGTTCCTGAGGCCGGGAGGTCTCTCTAATATTTTACCATCTAGGAAAACTCCAAACAGAAGCCAGTCAAATGGGCCTGATAATGCTCAGGCACAATGCCCCCACTCCGCACCCCACAAAGACAGGAGAGCTGCTTTGACCTGGAGCCTCAGTTTGCAAGACTAGGAGGCTCCCAGACACCATGTCTGAGTTGACAGCCTTGCACATTGCTATGCAACAAATGGAAGGGTTCAGATCAAGCCTGGGGTGCACCAGGGTGCACCAGGGTGTGTCAGTTTCCTAGGGTTGCTGTGACAACTTACAACAAACTGGGTGGCTTAAGACAACAGAAGTTTAATCTCTCGTAGTTCAGGAGGCCAGAGGTCTGAAATCAAGGGGTTGGCTGGGTTGGTTTCTTCTGGTCCCTGCCTCTTTCCTAACTTCCGGGGGGTCCCACTGATCCTTGGTGTTCCCTGGTTTGTCCATGTTTCACTTCAATCTCTTTCTTCGTCATCACATGGAAGTATCCTTGTGTGTCTCTGCGTCCAAACTTCTTCTTATAAGAACCACAATCTTTGGATCAGAACCCATCTTATTCTGGTGCGGCCTCACTTTAACTCCATTACATCCTCAAAGACCTATTTCCAAATAAGATTGTTACTGGAGAGTGGGGTCCTCCCCCGGTGCATTGTCCAGGGTCTTGATGTCTCGAACAAAGAATTGAGCAAGACACTGAAATACAGGAGAAAAGAAGAGTTTTATTAGAAAGGAAAGTCCACTTCCAGACGTGCAAGCAGACCTGAGCAAGAGAAGCGTGGCTCAGAAGACCTGGTAACAGAGACTTCAGGGTTTTTATCCCTTTTTGCTGTGGATGGATACTTTTCTTAGAGGAATGAGCTTCCTTGATTGACAATTAAGATTGACAGGACTCAGTGATTCATCATTTTGCCTTCTGCACATGTTTGTTCCCAGAATTCAGTCTGTTACAATGATATGAATGAACTTCTGGGCATATACATCATATTATAATGATGTTGTAATGAGGCTCAGGTGAGTTGAAGGTCATCGGGGTCTTCATTGCACAGGTACGAGTGACTGGCTTAAACTGGTACCTAATTCTCTGCTTACTGGTTTCTCCGTGTGAGTAAAAAATGCCTCCTGGCTTGCTTAATTGTGGGCAGATTAGGGCGGACCCCTTCTAGGATGACCTCAGTGTCTTTACAGGCAGACCCGAAACTCCCTAACTTTCCTGCTTACCTCTTTTCTAAGAGCCATGAACCCCCTTATTAGTATGGATGTTGAGGGAGAGAGGTCTCTTCTTCTGTATCTGCTTCCTGCTGAGAATGGCCAGAGTGCCTGCCTACTGGGGTTCCATGGAGCTCTTTCCCTTCCTGCCTCAGTCAGGGTGGGGTTTTGAGTTTCCTGCTAAAGTGCCGCCTCAGTCCCTAGGCAAGGAAAATAAGATTCGAACTGATTATTTAAAAACAGCCTTGGTTAACATATTTCTTAAGGAGTAAAAAGAAAGACCTTGGCTTAAAGTCCCCTCCCTGCTTAGACTCTAAGGGCCCTGTCTGACTTAACATCATTTCTGCTTAACAATGGGCTGATGACCCTTATCAATAGCCAGAGGATCTGAGTCACCAGTTTCGGGCAATTATCAGGATTTGAGAGAGAGAGACTTTTATCCAAAGAAAGGAGGGAAGAAAACTTAACTAGGTTTACTAAAAAGATTAACTCTGCAAGAGATGTCCCATTTCATTTCTTGCTAAAAGATTAAGAATTTTACAGGTGATGTCCCATCTCAAGATCACATTCACAGGTGCTGGGTGTTAAGACGTCAATATATCTTTTTGAGAAACACAATCCGACCCAGGGCAAGAGGCGATAAGAGTGGCTTTAACACCCATCTCAAGCCTCGTGGATTGACCACACAACCCAAGTAAAACAGTGGCCGGGGCTGCTATGTGAGTGCAGCTTCATGACAATTTCCCATGTCTTTCCACTCAGATGGCCCTCGGAAGCACTCCTACGTAGAAATTCCAGAGGTTCCGGAGGAAGGGAGAGATTGCAAACGGTGGGGGCAGTTTTAGCGTCATAAAAGAAGAGGCAGGCGGAGGCGGAGGAGAGGGGCTGGAATCACAGCAGTGGCTGCGCCCTGTTCTCTTGTTTTAGGAGAATCTGCTATGAGGGGCGCAGTTGGCGGACAACCTCCAGCTGCTGCACCTTTGGGTCCTCATGCTGAGGCTGTGTTCTCCAGGTCAGTGCTGGGTCAGTGACTTAGTGGGGCAAGGGTACCAGTGCCAGCTCACTGTGCCCAACACAGGGTTCTTCCAGCAGGCTACACGTGCTTGGAGGTGCTTCTCTGGCCTGGCCTGGCCAAGCCTTTCTCCCAGCCACGCTGCAGGCTGAGGGTCTCCCCGCCCACCTTCCTTCCTTCCGTCTTTCCTTTCATCTGTGTCAGACCTGCATCATAGGCTCTCCCCACCTACTCCTGTTCCTTTGGCCTTGATCCTTTATAGGTGTCCCCCCGATAAATCTCTTGCACATCTAATTCCATCTTGATATCTGGTTCTCAGAGGACTCAGATGGACACAAGCAGAAAATGAGAATACGGACAGGAATATTCGACCTCTTTGGAACTCCTGATCCCCCGAAACTCAAGAACTTCAGGCCTCGTGTCCCTCATAGCCACGCGATGCATGGACTCACACCCCGCTAGGAGGGCGTCTTGAAGATGGCATGAAGGTTGGCTAGCTGACTGGCCACTCCACACCCACTCCCTTGCCTCTTTCCTCTACAGAGCCTGGAAAAGCCAAATAGTCATTTCCTGGCCTCTTTGCATCGAGGATTGATTTATTGATAAAAGTGGACAAGATGAAGCTGGCACTCGCCTCTTTATTCATCTTGCAACATGGACAAGATGCCCAGGTCCTGGCAGCCACTTAAGAATGCAAGACTCAGAAAATCACAGAGATCCCAACCCTGGCATTACTGAGCCACTGAATGAACACTAGTAACTGTTTACCTCTGGACTTCCTGTTACATAAGAAAAACAAACCTTTATCTGAGTAAGCCATGGTGTTTCACTTGTAGGTGACATACTGTGGCTTACACAGATAAAGGTTTATTTTGGGCAAAGGTCTGAGGCAATATCAGCAGCCTCTCTTGGTGCAGGCAGAATTCACAGGATGAAGGGCCAGCAAGTGCCCAGATCTCTGTCTATTTGCCATCCTGTGGAGAATGTACTTGGCTGGCAGCGCCTGGATGCATCATGGGGCTGAGAAATAAAATACCCTTCTCTCTGTTGCTTTCGGTTTTTATAGGGGATGGGTGAGAGATTCGGGCTTCATTTGTCTCTTCCCTACTTTATCCAATGAGTAGGAAGAGATAAGAGACAGCAATAGGATGCGACAGGCAGAGACAAAGGGAAACAGAGCCCAACCACTCACTCATGTGTCCTTAAGGGGTTAATCTTGTTTCCTATTTTTTTTTTTTAGAAATTCAAGTCCACTTTCCATATTCCCCGCCCCCCTCAAGCCCTCATCTCCACCAGCTGAATGTGAATCACCCCTACACTTCAAGTGCATTTGGATGTCACGTTCTTTACTTAATATCAGCAGTAGTAACGCTTGAGCACCAAAAAAGTGCGAGTAATTATATGTCTGTTCTCTCCGCTGTTATTATTTGCATGTAACAAAGACACCTGCCACGTTAATTGTGCCCTTTTTATAAACATCCTCTCTAGCCAACCAACCAAAAAATGCATTTTGGGGGAGGGGCTGTGTGTTGGAAGGTGGGGTTTTATCTTTACATCTTCAGATCTTCAGATTTTCCTTGAGTCTCGTTCATATGAGACTGCCGAACCTTCTACCAGGTCATCAGGGAAGACGATTTGTTGAACTTTAAAAAAAAAGAGAGAAAGATAAAATAAAGGATCTTTGGAGAAGGAGAAGCTAGAAGAAAGTCAACCAAACCTCCCCTCCTGGTGTTTGGCGTCATAGCATCACACTGAGGATGCGATTTCTTGAAGAAAAATAGAAAAAATCAGAAATGTGCACATCACAGCTAGACATTGTAAAATAGTCTTTGACAGTTTTGTGTGTATATATATATATATATATATACGCATAGAAGCATCACACACAGTAAAGGGTACATATCTAAAGTGTACAGTTTGATATCTTTTTTTGGAAAATTTTTATTGTAAAATGTATAAAATCTATTTGCCATTTAAATCATTTTAAGTGTAAGCATCGGCGGCATGAATGACAATCATGATATTGTGCATCCATCATCGTTACTATTTCCGAATTTTCCATCATTGCAAGCAGAAACTCTGAAATTAACACCTGGTTAATTTTTACATCCACGTACGATGTGTAGCCAAAATCCAGATGAAGACGTAGAACAACGTTTCCAGCTTCCAGCATTCTCGTTAGGCTTCTTGCCTGCTATTTCCATCCCGCAGGCAATCACCACTCCGACCTCCATCAGCACGGATTAACGTTGCCTAAAAATTCATTTAAATGGAACCAAACAGTGTGTACTCTTCTGCCTCTGGCATCTTTCACTCAACAGTGCCTTGAGATTGATCCATGTTGTTGCAGGAATATGTAGATTGCTCCTTGTTGTGGCTATATGGCTTATTATTGTATGAACATATAACGATTCATTTCTTTTTCCATTCTCCTAACAACAAACAATTGGGTTGTTTCAGGTTTAGGGCTATTGTAAATAAAGCTGCTGTGAATGGTATTGTATAAGTCTAGTAGAGAAGACGGGTACTTCTTTTCCTTAGTCATTGTATGATTCTGCTAAGGTCATCATGACAAAATACCACGGACTGGGCCGCTAAAACAACAGAAATTGACTGTCTCACAATTCTGGAGGCTGGAAGTCCAAGATCAAGGTGTCAGTAGGGTCGATTCCTTCTGCGGCCTCTCTCATTGGCTTGCAGGTGGTTGTCTTGTCTCTGAGTTCTCACAGGGTCTTTTCTCTGTGATTGTCTGTGTCCTAATCTACTCTTCTTATAAAGACACCAGTCCTACAGGATGAGGGCCCATGTCAATTACCTCATTTAACTCTAATCACCTCTTTAAAAACCCTGTCTCCAAACACAGTCATATTCGCAGGTGCTGGGGGTTAGGACTTCAACATATGAATTTTAGGGGGACACAACTCAGCCCTTAACTGCTACGTATTTAAGAGTTGCATCGCTCGGCCACAGGACAGGCATGCATTTAGTGTTAACAGATATTTCCAGTTTTTCCAAAGTAATTGCACCGATTTATAGTCCCAACGGCAGTGTGTGAGTTTCAGCACCTTCATGTCCTTGACACCCCTTGATGTTGTCAGTCTTATTTTCGTTTTATCTATTCTGGTGGGGCAGCGGATTCCCTGACACTTCTTAAATAGTAACTCAGTGTCTGATCTGATACATCCTCTCTAGTTCATGTGCTATCAGAACATATTTTGCGGCTGTATCTCAGAAGCTGTTTAGCTCACAAGGATTCCCGTGCTGAGTTTGTCTACACATGTCTAGGAAGTGGTGTTTAGCCCTGGGTGGATGGAGAAATTGTGAGTAATCTAAATTTACATCTTTATACATTTACAAAATTTCTCAGGGCTCCTCAATTAGTGTGTGTTATTTTTCTAAAAAAAAGAAAAAATCCTTATTTTTTTTTTTAAAAAAAAGATGAAAACATCAGGAACCATGTTTGCTTTGGCATGCATTGCATAGGTGAGTCTGAGGTGCAATTGTAAGTGTGCTTTTCGACTGGTTTCCTTTTTAAAGAGCTCACTCGTCAAGAGCATTGAAATCACCCACATGCACTGGAAGAAGCCAGAAGACCAGGCTTGATTGTCTGAGACATGCATGCACACATATACATATGTACATGTGTATGTGTGTTTGCATATAAACATACCTATCTTTTTTTTTGAAGGACCTGTACCAGATATTATGCTAAGAACCTTCTCAGCAGTGTTAACTCATCTTAATGGGATTACTGATATTCAGAGAGGTTAAATGACTCACCCAAGTTCACACAGCTTGCAAATGGCAGAGCTAAGAGTCTGAACTCAGATCCACCTGACTCACTGACATCCATGATAAGTCCAGGTCTTCTACGTGCTTTATCTGAAGGATCTCTAATGCTTACAGTGCTATAATGTGGGTGTAATTAAGGTCCATTTTGAGGATGAAGAAACAAAGGCAATTGCCTAAAGCCATTTGGTTAGTTGACAGGGCCAGGACTCAGCCCAGTTAGTATGGCTCCCAACTCCATGACCGCTATTATTATTCACATCATTTCTAATCTCAATGACAAAAGCTGGCTTTGCTCTATCCTTGAGGGACAGGTCCATCCACAAGACAGTTCTTCCTTGCACTGAACTGAAATTGGCCTTGAACTTCACCAGGTTGCTTCCAGTCCACAGCCCAGAATTTAGTACTTAATTACATCTTGTCTTCTATTATGCACTAATTGTCTCTTGTGGTTCCTCCCTTCCCCCGCCCCCCTCACTTGCTAACTCCTCAAGGGCAGAGACCAAGGCTTACAGGCTGAATACCTCACAGAGAGGCAGAATAAGAGCTTATTGAATAAATACTTGTTGATTGAAAGTTCCCACCAGGATTTTCCCCTGGGACCTCATCCCAGGTGTGTAGGAAGGTCGCGAGGGATTTGCAATTTAAATATGCATAGTTTGTGTGAAATTTGCATACTCCCTCAACAGACTGTGCAGTCAACACTTAGCAATTTTACATTTAAAATGATATTGCTCCCCTGAAGGCTGTCATTTCTTCATCTCTCTCTTCTTTCTTTCTTCAACGCTGTGTGCATATCAAAGCGGGAACTGGGGAGTTTATATCCTACCCTTAAAGTGAGTGGAGCCTGGATTGCGGCAAGAGTGGGTCAGGGTGATGCTGTCTGGTCGACATTTGTTTGTCTTTTCAAGGATGATTTTTGCCTGTGTTTGCCAGTGCCCTCGAACCCAATTACTCCTACATCCCTTTGTACATGCCACCTGCAGTGCCCTTACCATTGTGTTTCCTGGCAAGAAGTTAGTCAGAGTTCATTTAGTTGCCAGTGATGGGAATCTTATTCAAAGCAGTTAAAGCGAAAAAAAAAAAGGATTAAAATTTATGGGCTTCTGTAACTGAACAGTCTGGGGACTTCAATGTGGCTGGATCTAGAGACCGAAACGATGTCATCGAGAATTCTTCAGAATCTCTTCTCCTTTTCTCACTCCACTTACAGTGCCAGTGGAAAGAGCTTCATGAGCTTAAAGATAAAGTCAGTTTTAAGGCTGTGTCTCATTGGTCCAAAATGGGTCACGTGACCATCCTTTACCCAATCACTATGGTTGGGAGAAAAATACACTGATTAGCTAGTTCTCAAGTGAGCCCTGCCCCCAAGTCATGTGGTTTGAGACTGGGGGAGGAGGAGTTTCCCAAAGAGACATCTAGAGGCTTTCATGAGAGGAAGTGCAGACACAGACGCCCAACGCCAGTAGGTCCTGTGTAAGCCTCTCTCTCTTTCTAGCTTGGGGGCTCCTGGAAGGCAGGAAGTTGGGCGACAACTCGTGAAACTGGACATGTAAAGGGGAAGGAAAAAGAAACCTTCAAGGCACGAGAGAGTCCTTCCTTTCCCAACTGTTTATACTGAGTGACAAGTGTCAGGATGACAATGATGACCAAACAGACATGGTCCTTGCCTGCCACAGGACTTACAGTCTTGCTGGTGGTGCAGAGAACAAACAGCCGACTTTGCTAGAGAGTCATGTGCATTATACTAGATGTGTGGACAAAGATTCTCATTTGTAGTCTAGAACACCCAAGACAATAGAAAGATAATGAATAACACCTTATTTTTTTTTCTAAAAGCCCTTTTAACACCTTCGCAGCAAAGTCTAGCATAGTAGATTCAATGTTCCTCTCATTTTATAAATAAAGGAATGAAGACTCTGGGAAGGGAAGCACATCCGCACATGCTGGTAACCAGCAATGCGATGTGCTTTTACCTAAATAATCCTATTTTCTTCAATCTTCCCAACGGCCTTGTGAAAGTACAATCTCATTTTATAGGTGAGGAAACAGGCCTTAGAGGTGAAGAAATGGGCCTGGCACCAAGTGGCGGGACTGAGCTCTCAAGTCAGTTGTCAGTTGACGCCCAGGTGAGGGACTTAGTATCGCACACGACCCGAGGCTGAGTCAGGACTCACTGCTCGAGCTCATGGCTCCAAGTCCACTGCTTGTTTCCCAAACCCGCCGGGGGCCCCTCTGTGGCCCCCATCGGGGCTCATGCTCATCAGTCCTCGGATGATGACTCTTGCAACTGGGTAAATAGCTACAGGCAGCCTTGGCCCAGAGGAAAGAATAAGGAGTCTTTTCTGCTCTTCTTGCCAGAGCATTGAAACCCTGCCCCAGAAATGCCAACCTCCTTTTCCCTGGAGGGTATTTCTGTCCCCTCCATCACTCATCGCTAACCCTGTTCCAGAAGCTGGGTGGTGATGGCGGCAGTGGAGTGCAGCCAGCCCCACCAGGGCTTGGCTGTGTGTGTGTGGCAGCCGAGATCTGGCCTATTTCGTGCGCATAATGAGCTAAGATCTGCTTGCTATTCTGCCCGTGTGTTGTGACAGAAAGGGAAGTGTCGAGGGTGATTCTGACATTTTTTTTGGTCTGAATGACTAGAAGTTGTCATTTACTAAGATGGAGAGACATTGGGCAAAGCAGAGTTTTGAGCAGGGTGGAAGTCGGAGTTCAGTTTAGTACCTGTTAAGTGAAAGATGCTTATTAGACACCCAAGAGGAGATAATTAAGAGGCAAAGGGATAAGGAATGAGTACGGGGCTGGAGGTGACAATGTGGGGTTCATTTTCATAGAGACAGTAGTAAATGCCATGGGATGGTTGAAACCACTAGAGAGTGTGACTGTTGAGAAGAGAATGAGTTAGGGGACAGCTCTGGAGCACTCCAGCCTTAGGAGACAGGAGGGTAAGAATCAGCCAAGAAGATTGAGAAGGCATAGTTAGCAGGTAGGATGATAACCAAGAATTAGGCCATGGAGGCCGAGTGAAGAAGGTATTTCAAGAAGGAGGGAGCAATTAATTGTATCAAATGCTGCTGCTAAATCAGGTTAGGACTGAGGATTTGCCTTGGTTTTGGCACGTGTCACATCATTGGTGACCTTGGCAGGAATAGCTTAGCGGGGCGGTGGGGAAGAATGCAAGAGGACGGACTTCTTTTTAGAGTCAAAGAGATGATTTTTCTCAAGATGAGAAGTATTTCAGCAAGTCTGCGTTCTGATGGGAATGATAGAACAGAGAAGGACAATTTTATGATCCGAAGGGAAAAAAAAACGAGCCAATTGCAGGAATTGTGTCCCCGAGCAGGCTGGAACGAATGGATTCAGTGGACAACTGGGGAGTTTGGCCTCTAACTGTGTTGCCAGGTGGCCTCTCCCCACCGTGATGCAGTCTCGACTTCTCAGGACTACTCTGAACTTCCTGGAGAATGCTCCTGTTTAAGAGAACAAAGCCTAGGACGGAACACTTGCTATTTCTGCTACCGATAACCATGAATTAGAGAGAAGAGAGAAATAGGAGGTGACAGAAGACTCTGTCTGAGCTGCTGAATTTAGGTGTGTGTGCTGTGGGCGTGCTTGCCAAGTCACCTTGCTGAGGACGTTTTCAAGGCTGGGAGGCAGTTTCAAAAGGAAGTCAAGACAAAATGAACATGCATCACTAAAAGGCAAGTGGCAAAGTGATCTAAGATGTCTACAAAAGATGCCGCGCTTACCGTAGTCTCTCCAAATTAAAGACGGTAGATATTTAGTAGATTCCTTTCAAGGTCATTCACACAGCAAACGTAAATCGAGGTCTGGGCAAGACCCTGGAGATAGAGAGGAGAGAGGGCTCTTGTCTTCAGGGAGCTGGAAGTCCAGGAAGGTGTGAGTTAATACAAGTTGTTCACAGCATGGCATCCCATGTGAAGTGTTTAGATTTAGGCATGAATGCTGTGGGTGCACCGAGCTGGGTCGAGTCACCAGGTACATTTGAAGGAGGCAGGGCTCAGGCAAGTGAGTGTCAAAGAGGAGCGGGCTCTGTGCAGGGAACAGCATGTGGAAAACCTTCGTGGCAGGAAGTCCCAGGGTGCATTCAGGAAACACCAGGTAACTCGGGATGTTGAGCATCCTGAAGGTCCATTGAACGATTTTAACTGGGGAACCATTGGGGTGGGCATGCCTAGAATTCAGAACATAGAAGAAGTGAAAAAGATGTGGTCAGGATCCAAGGCATTCCCTCAATGAAGGAGTAGACCAGCCTCTTCATTCCAGGGTGTAGTTGAATTTAGTACTCTCCAGGGCTTGGGGGTCTAGAGGCAAGTAGGGAAAGAGAAGGAAGTGTTTTCTGTTTCATGGCTACGTACTAGGTCAAGGTCTTCTGCATAACTGTGGAACAACCGTTCTTTAAATTAAGATTTAGAATGAAGAACCAAAGTTTTCTAAGCCGAGAGCTCTAATCCTAGTGACACTCATCTAAGCCCCTACTAAGCAAATACCTACACAGGGGTGATCTGAGGGTCCCCTAAAAATGTGGGGAGCATACCCCTGATACATCTCAATTTATTTTAAGAAGTTCACAGGTGAGCATTAAGCAATAGAATACAGAAGGAGGAAGTTCTTCCCTCTTTGGTCAGCTTGCAAGCCTTTTGAGCACTTCAATGAGAAATGCTCAGTTGGGTGCTAATGGATCTTTAACATCTCTCTCTCTCTTTTAATTGCCTAAGTTACACGTTCAAATGAGATTGAATGGACAATAAAAGAATACTTTATGACAAGGTATTCTTAGGACTGGGGGCAACAAATGCAAAAAGGAGGCCAGATCAAGACGTGTGGGAGCACAGAGCAGCCCCTTCAAGTCAGTGTTCTTTCCACATTGTTTAGTATTTATTTAGAGAAAAGGTGTGTAGTGTGTGAGGGAAGGGTGAGGCATGGCCAGTAGGAGGCGCTATCATTTCTCCGGCCTGAGGAAGTCAACAGCAGTGGGAACCCCAACGCTCCATTTAGCCCAAACAAACAAATAAGTAAAAGAGCTCTCCAGTAATTGAGATTCATACTCCATAGAGCACACTTCAGTGGCACTCTATACCTCCTAGAGGATTTATGCATTCACCTGAATTTTTCCAAGTATTTCTCCTAAACATTACCCTCCATGACAGGAGTTCTAGTATGCATTTTATCCCATCATGTTCCACCTCCAGGGATGTATTAGCATCCTTTATAGCAATTGCTTCACTTTTTTTTTTTTTCTAATGACTTAAAACAACATTTATTTTACTCACAAATCTATAATTTGGGCAGGGCTCAGTGAGAACAGCATGTCTATACTCTCCTTGGTGTCAGCCGTGGTGGCTCAAAGGCTGGAGAAGAAGTCATCTAAAGGCTCATTCGCCCACATCTGGTGTTAGATGTTGTTGACGACCGTAGGGCCATCAGCTAGAATACCAGCATGTGGTCTCTCCACGGTGGCCGAGCTTCCTCCACACATGGTGGCTTGGTTCTAAGGGTGAGCATCCCAAGAGAGAAAATGGAGTGGAAACCCATCACTTGTATGACCTAGCTTCAGAAGTCGCACAGCGTTACTTCTGCTCCATTCCTCTCTTCTGCTACATTCTATTCATTAGAAGCAAGTCACAGCGGCTAGCCCATAGTCAAAGGGAGAGGAATTCAACTCTATCTCTTGATGATAAGTGACAAAAAAAATTGTGGGCAAGTCTTAAAACCCACCACACTCCACTCTCTGGCCTGAGTTATTTATGTTTCTCTCACAGGCAAAATAGAGACAGTCTCTCAAGAGGCTTCCTCCCCCAAATCTTCATCTATTTGGGGAAATGGAGACAAAGATCGTATCATCTAAATCAGATCCAAATGATACCTATTAATCTCTAAAGGTTGAAACCAGAGCTCAGGGGCAAATCCTCACAGACGTTGGTAACCAACTAGAATTAAATAATATTTGACCGATTGATTTTTTTCAAGCTATGATTCACAAAGGCATTTTATTTTACTTATTTTATAGTTCCCTTCCATGACTATAACTAGTGTTGGTTTTCCATTCGTAGCACTAAGGTCAAGATTTATTTTACTATGGCTTTTAAAAAAATCAGTAATCTTAAAGAAAAAAGTAAAGAATCGTATAGGTGTCACATGAATATGGCAACAATTGTGAGAATCAAGAGATGAAGTACTGATACATGCTACAACATGGATCAGCCTCAAAAACATGACCCCGAGTGAAAGAATCCACCTACGAAATGTCACATATTATGAGTTCGTTGATATGAAATGCCCAGAAGAAGCAAATCTAAGTAAGTAGATTAGTGATCGCCTGGTACTGGGGGTTGAAAGGGGGCTGGACTGAAATGATCATGAGGCTTTTGGGGGTGGGGGGACAGTAGATTGTGGTGATGGTTGCAAAACTCCAGAAATCTGCTAACCATCATTGACTAGTACATTTCAAACAAGTTAATTTTATGGCATGTAAATTATATCTCAATAAAGCTGTTTTAAAATTGTGAGGATACCTATGAGTGCCTAGAGATTGGATAATAATAGCGGATGGTTTTCCAGTTGTGTTCTTCAGAGCTGCCATTTTGAAGGAAAAGGTATGAGAATGGCCAGTCTGTGCTGGTTCAAGACCATTCTGATCTGTCCTTTTGGTTTCATAAACAGTTCTACTTAGAAACATGGAAATTGCTAAAAATGTACAAAGCTACCCGCGAGAGCAAAGGCAGGTAGGTCTACCCTGCCCAGCACCAGGTGATGGCAGGAATCATTGTGTGGGGCCATGTGAAGAGCAGGTCTCATGGTTTATTTATAAAGGTGACTCATGACTTATTTATGATAAAAAGGTCAACATCTAAACATCTGAATAAAACTTCTATGGGCACAGAACGGAACAAATGAATCAGCACACAGAATCTGATTTTATTTACATGGGTGTGCATGCATCTATCACTTGTCCAGCGTCTTGGGACCTTAGATGGATTTGACAGAGAGCTCCATTTGTAGGTTGAGAAGTGTCTGACTTGGACTGTGGCAGCCGATTTCATTGGAAAGCGAGATCCCTAAGCCAAAAATGCCTGAGAACCACCGGCCTAGAATATGCAGGGTGGACAGCACCATCACAGAGTCTGGTTTCTATACTTTCCACAAATTGTAGTAATTACCATTCGCGATTTCCTTTATGGATAGGCAAATGAAGATGCTGAGATGAAGACAGCTGAGCGAATGAGGGGGTAGACCAACCTCCCTCATGGAATTTCCATCTGTGCGAGGCCACCCTCTCCCTCCCCCGTGCAGATGGAGGATGCGATGGGATAGGAATGAATCTAGGGGAGCTCGTTCCAGCTGTGAGCCCAGTCACCCCTGCATTTGGGGGCTAGGGTGATCTCCTGGTGCTTGTTGTCACTCAAATGTGGTCTCTTCACTGGGCTGTTTCTTCTTTTGATGCCCGTAGGAGAAAATCTCTACTAAAATCCACAGCAAATTCTTTAAGACAAACAAATGAAGCCACACTATTGCCCACATCCCTCTGGTGGCTACACGTCTTATTAAGAATAAAACTCAAAGAACAAAAGCCAGTGTTCTCCACCTGTGCTGTCCACACTTGGCTACTGAGCAGCTGGAATGGGGCTGGTCAAACTCAGATATGCTGTGAACGTGAAACACACACTGGGTGTGTGTTCCCCTGTTTGAAAACAATATGAAAATAAAATCATGTGAGATAGCTCCTTCATACTTTTATATATTATTACTGTTGAAATGATAATATTTTAGATATATTGGCTTAAATTATATTATTAAGATTAATTTCACTCTTTAAAAAATAATGCAGCTAGGTAGAAAATTTTAAATTACACCTCTGAGCACATTGTGTTTCTATTAGGCAGCACTGAACTAACCCCTACTCAATTCCTGACAGCTACACCGGCCTCTTATTTGTCCTTGAACGAGGCAATCACACTCTGGGCTTTTGCACCTGCTGTCCGCTAATCTTGGAAAACACTTCACTTAAGAGAGCATGTGGCTCCCCGCTTTGCCTCATCTAGGTCTCTGTAATCTCATCAGAGAAGCCTTCCCTGACCACGCTTTCTGGAGAAGAACCCTAATCACTCCTGATCACCTTTTCTTATTTTATTTCTGTTTATTGTACTTATCGCTAATGTTATATTGTATATCAGTTTGTCTATTTATTTCTGTCTCTCCTACCAGCGTGTAAATTTCAAAGGTCAGGGGCTTTGAATTACTCACCATTGGATCTTTCAGTGCCTGGCATACATAGGGGAACTGCCTGCTGGCACATGGCTCTGTCTCATGAGGGAGACAGGAGAAAGCAGATTTGTTCACTGCATGATGATGTGTTATAAAGAGGAAGTATGGCCTGTTAAGGGATGCTAAGAAGGATGCTGTTCTTGGTTGTCTATCTTTCATCTGTTTACTTTCTTTAGTTATAGAACCCCAATATTCCTCAGATATCCATCCCTCCCCTGTAGAAGCCTCATGAGAATGAGACACTATCCTCATCTGTGCCTGATTATCCTAGCCAGTGATTGGTTGAAGAATAGGCATGTGCCCCCAGCTCTAGCCAATGACGATAGGAGGGTTTACCTACAGGATTCTGGGAAAATTGTATATTTCTTAAAAGGAGAGATGGTCTCTCTTTTGCTTCTAGGCATTGTCATTTCTGGATGTGGTGTCTGCAACTGCTGTAACTATCTTGTGATAGCCTGAGGATGGAGCCAGCGCCTAAGATCAGTCCAGCAGAGGGAGGAGAAGCATCTGGGCTTGAGGATGTCATTGAGCTGACAAATTGACCCACCATGAAGTTATTACTATTTTAGGACTCTCCATAGGAGACGATAAGTGCCCTAATTTTTAGATAATTTTGAGTGAGGGTTTGGTGATGTACAGCTGAAAGGTGCCATTGACCTGATACCTAACCTAGTCTTACGGAGTATGGAGGAAGGCTTCTTTTTTAGGTCATGTCCCCCAAAAGGCAGAATCTGAATTGGAGATTTTTCATGCAGGAGATTTATCAGGGAATATGGAACATGTGAATGTGGGTTAGCCCCAGAAAGGTAGAGTAACTTTGGGTGGGACAGTTCTCTTTGGTTGAAGGCATTTCCTGGAGAGAGACTTAGATGAGTGCTGTCAGCCACCGATGTCCCAGTGGCTGGAGGTGAATTTCAGGTGGCTTACCACAGCAGCAAATACAACCTCAACTACAGCCTCCTAGAGAAGCTGATATCTAAACTATAATCTAAAGAGATAAGTAAGAGTTATCCCAGAAGAGATTTGGGAAAATGGAGACCATCAAAAGGATATGAAATAGTATTTGAAAATCATGGCAATGACACAGAGCATGGTGCATTCTCAGAATGAAGAGGTGACCCTTTTCCTCCCCACCCTAACTCAACTTCCGTTGGCTTTTCTGTCACTTGCACCCAGTGAGTCCTGATTGGTATATACAGTTTCAAAGTGACAGAACCAAGATTTGAAATCTGTTCTCTGTGACTCAAGAGTCCCTGACCTTACTCAACATGTCCTATTGTCTCTCCATTGAAATGACATTTCCTTGTATATGAGTCACTGGAAGTATCTCTAGGCAAGATCTTCGAGTGTTCACGACTTTGGAAAAAAGGTTATTTGGGTCATTGCCAAGAGCATTGAATATATTTTTGTTCCATGTGTTTATAAAGCGGCTTTCATTTCATCTCTTCTAAATTTAATTTCTGTTTACGAGCCTTTCTTTGTCCCACGGCTGTGCAGCAGAAGTCATCGGAAGGAAAATGAGAAGGGCTAGGAGGTCAGACACTCGATTATAGCAGGAGTCCCATAAACTAAGTCATAAGAATAGAAAGAGATTATTTCATTCACAGTAAATCAGCCACTTGCAGACAGGACTTTTGTCACCACTGAAGGCCAAATGTGTTCCTGGAGTGAGTTCATCAAGTAAAAGTAGCATCTAGAGACCAGTCAACAGAATGTTGATGGAAGCAAACATCCTGGCTCTCGGTGCCCTGTCTCTGCAGCACGTGTGTCTCCAAGAGCCGTAGAACTTCCTGTGGACTCATTAGCTGAGCACTTTCCCTCCAAAGCGGCCACACTCTCAGGTCAAATCAAACCAGATTATAACCGGAGGGATAAAATGCTTATTGCTACACCATGTTCCGATATTTCCCCACCTCCGGACTTTTTCACACGCCGTTCCATCTGCCTAAAATGCCTGTTCCTTTCCCATGCATAGGAAACTCCTAGTCGTCCTTCCAGACCCAGCATGGTAAGTGTTCCCCATTTCTCCCAAGGACGAGTCGTCTGCTCCTTTCTTGGCGCCTTCTCAGCAATTTGAATGGATGCTCTCTACGGTATTTTTTCTCGGGATGTAACATAATGTATTGTAGTTCTTAGTCCAAGAATCTGATTTTCCTCTAGACTATGAATTCCATTATGGGCCGTTTGTCTCTATAATCTTGTGGGGCTGGACACATGACATGTGCTTGGTAAGCGTTTGAAGAATAACTAAATGACTGCACGGGTGTGTGACAGAGTAAGCGTGGAAGTGGATGAGTGAGCTTGTGTTGCCAGAATGGTGAGTGGATGAGACAATCAGTGACCCGGTGTGTGTCAGTGAGCACCGTGCTGATCATCCAGCGGGTGAGTGATGAGGGAGAGAATGAAGAGAAAGTCTGAGTCAGCATCAGACTTTGGAAGTCAACCCTTTTTTTCTGATCTTTTAATGGTTTAGTTCCTTTGCCACCAGACCCGGGCACCCCCTGGACCTACCAAATCACTGCATTGTTTAGCATCGTTAAGATGCAACCAATTACTTTCTCTTAGGAGTGGAAAACTTTGTTTCCTATGGTAAAGCAGTAGGCATGGAGGCCTAGTTGGAGAAAAACAAGAACTTTGTGGTCTGTGGAGATGATAAAATCCTAGAAATGGCTCCAAAAATCCTCAAGGTGAAGGTGGATACACTATTATTTCTGGATTCATAAATTCTTAAGCTTTTTTTTTTTGGAATGGGGTATCTTTGACCATAGGATAAACTCTATGGGCCTTCTCTCCAGAAAGAACATATGATCACACACGATCATGCACACATACATACACAGTTGTGCATGTAATTTTAGAGAATTAATGGAGCCCCCTGAACCCGTCTAAAGAACACACAGACCCTCACATGGGGATTGCACCTGCCTATTTCAGCTTACCGTGTATTTCCAGGATATATCCAGAACCTAACACCCAGTATGAGGGCTGCACACATTTCTATTGAATTGGATTGAATTGAAATTGCCTAACTTGAGAAGCAGGAACGTGGACCAGCTGACTCTCTCAAAAATCTCATATACCTTGGGAATCTGTAATTTATACACATGGCCCCAGAAACTGGATCTGTACTGATAAAATAATCTTTCCAGACACTTTCCATCTTCAACCCATGCCAGGACATGCAAGTCTTTCTTTCCAAAAGCCTCAGAGGGGAAATGTGAGAGTTTAAAATATGATTCACATCTGGATCAGCAAACAGAGCTCCGTGTTGGAACGACCTAATTCATGGTGATGCCAAGCCCTTGGCCTTGTTTGCTCAGTGCCATATGCTATGTGAACAACCCCAAGCCTCTAACCAGAGGGGGACTCACTGAGCCCCAATCTAGAGAGGGCAGCCCAGAGCAGGGGAAACAAATTAACAACGGAGGTGGAAAAGAATTAGAATTCAATTTATCCTGAACCTAGCCCTTAATGAGGGGTGTTTCGTTTCATTAATACAACTTAGAGAGTCTCTCTTTGTTCAGAAGGATTTATATGGAAGCAAGATGAAAAACTGTCAAATCACTAAGGAGGCAGAATGCCCAAAATTGAAAATGACAGAAATGTGTGGTCTGGCCAGGGTATGGGGAAATAGGCATTTTCACATACTATTGGAAGAAGGATGAAATATGCAAATATTTTGGAGAGCTACTTGGTATGTCAGTTAAAACAGTACAAAAAGCATTTATCCTTTGACCATAGGATAAACTCTATGGTTTCCTACAAATGTGCTTGTACCTGTGCATGATGAAAATGTTTATTGTTTACAACAGCTGAGACTGGAAACAACCTAAATGTCCAACAATAGGGGATTGGCTAAATAATTAATCCATCCTCACAATGGGCATATACACTGTAGAGCCTGGGAAGGAAAAAATAATACAACATGCCCTCATGAAGAGTAATACGCATGGTGTATTTTATCAGTAAAAATTAAAGAAAAGCAAGGTGCCAGTGTTTAGAGTATACTTCTACTAATGTAAACAGAGACACAGATATATATATATTCTCGAAGTATCTCTGGAAGGCCAAATACACACACGCACACATGCACATACACTTATCAATAATGATTACTTCTAGAGAGAACTGGGGAGGGGATCAGGGACAGGATTAATACTCAATTGTCATTGTATATACTTTGTACTGTTTGAATTTTTACTATATGCCTGTATTAATTTATCAATGAAAATTGTTTTTTAAAACAAGAAATTCATTTAAAAAATGAGCACTGTTTTCTGATCTCTTATATTCACTTGTTCATTCATTCACTTCATCATCTGCTAATCTCTACACCATGTTCCAATATTTGGTTAGGAGCTAAGATTTGACCATCCAGCCTTCAAAAACTGTGACCCAATGTTCGTCCACTGAGAGAGCGGAGCAGAATGATGTGCCTTTCACAGTGCGCCCCGGCCACAATCACCTGGCAAGCGTGGACTCTCCCAAAGTTTGTTCCAAGAAGGGAGACGGGGAGAAAGATGACGACCTTCTGGGCTGGGCACTTTCCAATCTGCTCTTCTCATCAATGGATTTCTAGCATCTAGATCAGGGCTGGCATCTGATGAGCAAATGGATGACTGAAATTATAAATAAAGAAATGAGTGGATTTAGATGTATGGTCCCTCTAGGAAGAGGGAACAAGTGGCCTGTGGGAGGGCAGGCTCCCGGCTAAGCCTGAGGCCCGGAGTCCCAGCTGAGCTGCTGAGGGCAGACAGAGACAACTGGTCTTTCTCCCGCTGCTCCCAGAAGCCAATGTGCCACTCACAATTCGTGCCCAGGGTCTGAACGAGGAAATGGCAGACAGCGGGTCCCTAGGAGGCCTATTTAATATTTTAATATTATGTATTTTTAAAACATATCTTTAGGACACACTAGTCAGTTTTTCTTTATTCTGATGATTTGCTTTGAAACCTGAGGGTTTTGTCTACTTTCCGGAACAGTTGCTTCTGTGGGAAAAAAGTCTTGATTCTTTCTACAAATATTTACTAGTTACTTTTATTAAGGATGCTGTCGGAGAAATCACCACAGACCCTTTCTCTCTTTAAGGCATAGAGCAGAATCTCAAACAGGATCTGCCGACAGACTAGATCTGGTTCAAATCCTGGCTCCGCTTCTTGGACAAATGACTTTTCGAGCCTCTGGAAGCACGTCTGTAAAATGGGTACCACCGTAGTTGCCTTGCAAGGCTGTCGAAGCTTCATATCTAGAATTTGGTGGTTGAGAGAGTGGGTCCTGAGGTTGGATGGTATGAATTCCAGTGTCACCTCTTGGACTTAGCAGCTGTGAGCTTTGCAGCAAAACCCTTGAATGTTCTGTGTGTCAGTTTCCTTATCCATAAAAAGAAGATAATGACTCCCCATTGAGTTTCAGGGAGGAGGGAAGTAAAACAAGATGTGAGTGGACTGTGCTCCGCACAGGGCCTGGCACACAGTACGTGTTCAGTGATTATTCTGTTCCGTTCTTTAGTTTTCCCTCGAAGATGCAGGATGTGGGAGGGGGAGGGCTTTCCCAGACAGTCCCGCACTTAACCGAAGCCGAGGCAGCGGTGTCTCCCCTGCAGAGCCTGACCCCTGCAGACTCAGGCTTCCCCACTGGCAGCTCATAACCCTCATGGGAGGCTGGGCGACACCCTTTTAATAAAAACTGAGAAAAGAAAGGTTTTTTTTTTTTTCTTAGATGGGCTCACTTGCTGAAAAACTCTCAGAAATCCATTAACTCCAGGATTACTGAACATCTGAATGCAATTTGCAAGCTATAATAACATCTCTCTAGTTAACAAATGTTTATGCCTCTCTATAATTTTCTTTTCCATATGAAAATAGACCTGTCATACTAACGTGGTCGACCAGCTGCCTCTGTAATATCGTTAATAAGCAGGAAGGCTCGTCCCTTCTACTGTCTCATGGGCTTGGTACACATTTCTGCTCCAGAGGGGCTGGAGGAAGGACGGAGCTGCGGCGCCGGGGGCCACGGCATGTGTGTCACTCAATACGTAGAAAATGTGGGACTTGAGAAGAAAGGAATCAGGAGGCACTAGGCCTACTCCCAAGTGGCAGGGAAGAGTAGTACTCCCATTTTTAGAGTTCCTTCTTTGTGCCAAGCACGAGGCTAGGCTTATATATCTTTCAATGATACGCCAAGTTGTGTGTGTGTGTGTGTGTGTGTGTGTGTGTCAAGGTCTCCCATGGGACTTCTAACAAATCCAGATCCCTGAGCCTTACCCTAGACTTATTGAATTAGAACCTCGTGGGTAGTGCCTGGACATCTGTATTTTTTAAATGTGTTTTTGACTGTCTGGTGGTTTTCATGCCTAACAGAGTATGGAGGGGCTCAATCTTTATAGCACAGAAGACAATAATATTACATTTCAGGGGAAAGGTTCCTTTTATACGACAGATGTAGACCACACGAGCGTCCCTCAAAAGTTAGCATCCCTTCCAATAGCTGAACCAGTCTACTGAGTTGTCTGACGCATTGGTTCAGCAAGACTGAGTGCCTACTGAATGCACTGGTGCCCAGGGCTGGACTCTAAGAAAGACATTGTCCCTGCTTTTATGGGGGTGACATTCTAGTGGGAGCACTGGGCAAGAGAATAGATTAATTATAACAAAATATAAGCAGTGCAGTGAATGAGGACATGGGAGCCCCCCAAAACAGGCACTGACCTAGTCTCGGGGACCAGGAAAGGCCACCAAGAGGGAGTGATAGCTAAGCTGAAGTTTGCCAAGGGAAAGGAGGGCGTGCCGGGCAGGAGGAACACCACGTGACTGGGGCCTGGGGTGAGGAGGAGCTTGGCAGGTCAGAGGGACTGCGACACTTTGTGCATGGCTGGACTGTAGAGTGAGAGAGGAAAAATGCTGAAACGAGACCAGGCTGCAGAGGGAAGCAGGTGCCTCATGAAGGAGTTCAAACTTTATCCCGAGGCCCACGGGGAGCCATCGGAGGGGTTAAGCACGGGATTAACACGGTCATGTTCAGGTTTTATAAAGATCACTGTGAGACAGGGCTGGAGGGGGCGGACCGCACATCTCAAAGACCAGCTGGGAGGCTGTTGCTATCTTCCAGGTGAAGGATGAAGGTGACCTGGGCCAAGGTATTAGCAGTGGAGGTAGAGACAGATTGACAGGCTCCAGACGCGTTAAAGGGGGTAGAAGTCATTGTGTTGGGTGAGTGACTGGACGTCAGACAATATGGGAAATAATTAGTAGCAGAATAATCAATTGACTCCCTGCCCCCCAAGGCAATGACTATGACCTCTATTAGTATTTAGTTCTGATTTTTTTCATTTAACATTATGGCACATGGATTTCTCCTACCATGATAAATTGTCAGCTTCCTTTGTCCAAGGCTGGTCCAGAGAATTATCACTTGATAAGGGGCCCTTTAGCTGGAGGTTCAATTTTGGGTTTGGAATCCATTACATCTTTTTGATTCGGCTCCAACGGTCTGACTTCCTGTCATGGGCCTTCTAATAAATGAGTCAGTTTATTCAATTGCCTGTAACTTTGCCAGGATCGGGATACGGGAGTAATAACAAAATGAGTCCCTACCTTCTGTAAAGTAGAAGTCGGGCTTCTTGGCCTGGCTTTCACTGACACAGGCTTCTGACAACAAGTAGAAACGGGGAAAGATGACAGAGTCAGAGAGAGAGGCACATTGTGACACTGCCTAAGCTAGTTCGAGTCTTTTTTTTTTTTCCTCCAAAGTTTGCTACTGAAAAATCCCGGATGAAGTTGTCAACACGCTATGGGAAGAGTTTTTGCAGCAAGAGGACCAGGTAGGAGACCGTTTTGTAATTCATGACATGACACCCGCTCCTCATTTGCCCGCCTCTGTCCTAGCAGCTGGCGTTCCAACCAAGCTGAGGCTCAAAATTAAGCAGACACCCGAATAAAGATTTGGATCAGTATTCAGAGTATAGCTTTGCGGTTAGGTAGACTGGGGTTTCATCCTGGCTCTATCACTTACTAGCTGTGTGGGATAAAAAAAAAACAAAAACAAAACAAAACAAAAAAAACCCCAAATTACGGAAATGGTTTCTTAGTTAAGTTTGATCAAGGATCATGTAGTGACAGTGCCAGTGAGTTGGGGGAAAAAAAGAGGAGACAGAATTCATGAGACGTTGTGCACATCGCATGCCCTGAGTTGTTCACCTGTCAACATGGAAATACAGCCACGGGCCCCGCCCCCGACCGCACGTGGTGGTCGCGAGGGTTAGTCTGCAGCTCCGACTCTCAATTATCATTGCACTATTTGGCCATAAAAAGGAATGAGATTCTGATACATGCCACTACGGGGGTGAACCTCGAAAACATGACACTCAGATGCAAAAGGTCACATATCGTAGGGTTCCACGTATATGAAATGTCCAGAAGAGATAAATCCATAGAGAGAGAAAGGAGATTGCTGGTCCCCGAAGTGGGGGGGAGAGGGAAAGGGGGCTGACTGCGAACGGTAAGGGGTTTTCTCTGGGGTGGTAGAAATATTTTGGAACTATACGGAGGATTGTACAGCACAGCGAATGTGCTGGATGCCGCTGAACTGCACGCTTCAAAATGGCTAATCTTCTGTTATGTGAATTTTACCCCAAATAACAATGAAAATCACATGATGGCCTTTTAAAATGCCAGATGACCGGCTGTTTCTCTACCCTGTTGATTCTGATTCTTTTGTTTGGAAAAGAAGCCCAGACTTTGGTTGTTTTTAACAGTTTCTCCCAGGAAGTTATAATGGGCTGCGGAGGTTGAGACTTAGAGGCTTGAAGGAATGTGTCTTAGTGACAAGAGCGTGGCTTTGGTGTCCGGCCCACCCGGGTTTGGATCCCATCTCTGGCTCCTAATTGCTGATTCCCTGAAACTGTTTCCTCACCTGTGACAACGCAAGTTATAGTCTTTACCGCGTCGGGGCTGTTGTCAAAATCACATCAGGTCATGTTAGGAAAGCACGTGGGTTTGGCATCTATTAGGTCCTAAGTAAATTACTATTATTATTTACTAGTACAGTAGATATCACACCTGATCGTAAAGGTTAGAAAGAGCCAACGATAAGGTAATAAATGGCCAAATATATATTTTTCATAAATCACAATATCGTAATTATTTGAGAGATCTGAGACTGTGTGCAGATACTTATCTTCAATGCTTCCTTGGCTTCCCTAGCTATAAAATGGAATAGTGGAGGTGCCTGCCTTTTAGGGTTATGTTGAAGATTAAATAAGGATATGCTTAGTACAGGCGTGGGTGGCATGTAATAAGTAAGGAGTGTTACTATTTATTTTTAGCAATACCACGAACAGTGTGCAGACTGTGGAGGACACAGACGTGAAAGCTTCTTGGGGGAATGGGCCTATGTCCTTAATATTTATTTCTTGTGTCATTCCAGCACTTGGCTCTTGACGGATGGTGTCATGGGGACACGTGATCATTCTTTTCTTTATTTAAAAAAATAAATTCGTCTGAAGAGTAACTTTATGAGAAGTATGCGCATCCTTGCATTTTATGGCTCGGATTTTCCTCCCCCGCCTGCTGCCAGGGCTGCTCAAAGCACAACTATAACGGGGCAGCATCTGGACAAGCAAAGGAGGGGTTTAACTTTCAAGCACTAACCCAGCATCACTGAGCATCAGCTTCAAGTACATATGGGCAGCGATTCGTGGCAGTTGCTGAGGCTGTGCCCCACCCCCAACTCCCTCCTAGATCTGCTCCCCTTCTCAGCTACTTGGGGAGGGACCACCAGGTATGACACCACTCTCCAGGGAAATCAAAGCCCCAGAGCAGAGAAACGGTATTAATTCAAATTCAGAGGAGAGATGCTAACTAAGCACACAGAGCCCCGCCGTTAAAACAGATTTGGAAATGAGCTCAGGACACTTCAAACCCAGCAGAGTCCCCAGGTCTTTGGAGCTTAATAAATTGAATGGCTGTGCGACCGTGCGTGGCTTTCTTTTGTGCTTTCCAAGGTCCAAATGAACTGTTTTAGAATACCCTGCTGGGACAACTTATCCCCCAACCCCCACAAGACCCAATCTATCGATTTGTAACTTTAGATAACTGCACCTCTCAAAAACCCGCTCTGATCTTGAAAAAAAAATCATAGGATTAAGGAAAAACTCTTGGACAAGATGTCGTCAGAAATTTGCTTAAGAAGAGAATTAAGTGTAAATGGAAATTTTCAAATGTTAATAGGAGTGTTTATTATTATTATTATTATTATTATTATTATTATTATTATTGGCTTGGAACAAATTTTAAAATGTGACTTAAGTTGCTTAAATTCTAAGTTTGGTTTCATTCTACAAATAAACCATAGTTTTTAGTCCCTGTTTAGGTGTTGGTTAATGACAAAATCTTTCTTTGACTGGCTTTTGGTGTCCCTACTGACTTTGGCCAGAAGATGTTCAGGCTCAGAGCTTAAAATGAGGTTGGGTGGCATCTTCCAGTTGAAGGTCTGACCTAACGTAGCATTCTTTACTTGGGGAGATTGACAGGGAGTTATACCTTATGAAGAAAGATGAGTAAAGTGAGAGCTATTGGATATTGATTGAATCTCACAGTCCTGGGTTCAAATTTTGATTCTACCTCTGGCTGGTGGTAAATCACTTAACTTGTCAGCCTCAGTGTCTTCATCTACAAAATGGGACTAATAATAGAACGTTCTTCATCATAGATTTGACGTGAGGATCAAATGTAAGAACCCATGTAAAGCATTTAGCACAATGGTATGAGACATTAATATTTGACAGATGAGGAAACTGAGTCAGCGGTGAAGTGATCTGGTCATGTCACGAAGTGAGTTATTTGCTTAATGTAGATGGGAAGCCAGTCCTGTCTGAACTGCAGAGCTGGTCATTCTGCTTCCTACTTTTCCTCTCTCTGGAGCCCCCTCTTCCTCCCCAGCTTCAGGAGCTGCTCTCTGTGGCACGGACGGCAGAGTAAGAGCACGGCGTTCATTTCGTCTGTGCTCATTTGTGCTGTGCTCCACTAGTTAGGCCTCTGGGCCTCCTCTGAGCCACAAGGAAGGGATGCTGGGAATTGATAGGGCATTACTATCATTGGAGAGAAGATTCAGGAAACAGCTAAGACAGAGACTTAGAGCCCATTCGTGTTTGTGTCGGTGAACGAGGAGCTTTGAAACTGATCCTCAGACCCATTTAAGACAACAGAAAGACATCATTCAGACACAAATCCCTATGCCAAGTCTCCCATTAAGGCTTCCTTTGTGAGGCCCCAAACAATGGGCTGTGATAACTTAGGCTGGAGAAAGGGAACAATATTCCTGTGAAGAAGTACAAGATGGTATTTCTCAGAGCCAGCTTTTGTTGCGTGAGCTGTCATTCGAATGTGGGGAGAGGGACCGTGATAACAAATGGTTTGGGAGGATGGAGTTACGCGAAGTGACGATAAAGAGGTAAGCTTTCTGAATAGCCCACTGGCACTTAGCCACGAAAAGGATGAGGATTTTTATGATGCTGTGTAAGAATGATGAGAATGGAGTGGTGAAAACGTGATTTCTAACCAGTATCCCTCCCTCGAGATAAAGCTTTCTGGGCAATATCATCAACACCCTCAGTATTGTTTTCCTCTCTTCCTCGTTATTACCATCACCATCATCACCACCATCATCGCCATCATCATCACCACCATCATCATCACCAC